>NC_134538.1:133124232-133424232 GCF_050624435.1 Tenrec ecaudatus | reverse complement strand
AGGCTGAGAACCGCAGCTCTAAAGGGTTGCTATGAATCAGAATCAGCTTGAGAGCAGTGAGTTCTCAGTTGATTGTGAATGTCTTCCCTAACGTTATACTAACTGGTTCATCACAAAGAAGTCAATATTTAGACCTTTCACCCCTAGGGAAAATATACACTCCCAATTCCACACAGTTTGTCTAGACTTCCAATATGCCTGAAGTCAAATATTGAAGATTATGAAGGAATTTCCCAATCTTCTTTTTATTGTATAATTGTAAGGCAGTATGAAAAGGGGTAATGAGCTCAAAGACAAAACAATTAGATTTTTACTGACATGTCCCAGGAGACATCACGCACACCCAAACTGGTACATGTTTAAATGTCCCAGCTGTAAACACGCCCACCACCAGTATTGTTGTTTGCTTGTTTTCAAATATGTTCCTTCCCTCCAAAAAACCCAAACCAAACTGACCACCATGGAGTCAGTGCTTACTTCTCCTGGCCCCAGAGGACAGAGCAGAATGGCCGCTGCGAGTTTCTGAGACCACAAATCCTTACAGTAGTAGCAAGCTGCCTCTCTCTCCCCGCTCCTCTCTCAGTCCCATCTTATGTGAAAGGAACAGTCATCCCTTCCTGTCTTTAAGATGAAGGCTGTTTTCTATGGGAAATTACAGACGTCTGTGGTTGCTTTAGATGAGTAACAGGAACTTTAAAGGTCACTGGATCAATTTAAATTTTGGAACAAAAAGCAAAGCAAATCAAAAAGAAGCTCTGACGTCGAGTTAATCTGAACTCATAGAGGACCGTGCAGAGGGGATGCCACACGGCTGGAGAACTTCACAGAAGCAGACTGCGGCCGCTTCCATCCAGGGAGAGGTTAGAGTCGACCTCACCACCTTGCGGTGAGCAGCTTCTGCATGTGGTAGTCGCTGTGTCTCCGGAGTGCCTCATAAACACAGAGAGTGGGTAAAGTTTTAGGGAGAACATCAGAGGTCGTTCACATATTCTTCTATGGAGTAGGTCAAGGGTTTAAAAATTCTAAATCACAACCTGGTTTCTGATGACCAGTGAAATCTGGATTGTATACCTTTCCCTAAGGAGCCCTGGAGGCAGTATGGGTAAGGCTCTGGGCTGCTAAACATAAGGTCTGCAATTCGAACCCACCAGCTGCTCTGTAAAAGAGACGTGCCTTCTGCTCCCAGCAAGATTTGTTGTTGTTGCTCTTAAGTGTCATCGAGTCCGTTCTGACCCATAGTGCCTTTATGCATAACAGAATGAAATACCGTAACATCCTCCCATTGATTCCTGTGTGCGAGCCAATTGTTGCAGCCAAGGTGTCAATCCACCTTCTCGAGGACATTCCTCTCCTCCGCTGCCCAGAGTCACCAAAAAGAGCTGATTGACATTCCATCACTTCCGAAGGTAGCTTATAAGCAAGAACCAACGGTGCTGAAGACGAAGTTCAGGCTGCTCTGAAACCATTCAGCAAAAGCATGGCTCCAGGACTCAAAGGAAGGATAATCAAAATGTTACAGCCAGAGGGGGCAGCACTGGAACCACTGACTCAGCTGGGCCAGGAAACTCGGAAGTGAGCTACAAGACCCAACTCTTTGACTCTTTTCTTTCTTCTAAAGATTTACAGCCTCTGAAACCTTACACAGGGTTGTTATGAGTCGGAATCAATTTGATGGCAGTGGATATAGGTTTTTAATATACTAATTCTTTACTCATCAAGAAAAGAATAATAATTTTGCTTTTGAAGTTCTGGGTTAAACCTGAAAATATGCATTTTAACCAGTGATGCTTATGAAGAGTAAATTCAGGAAGTGTCATTTTAGAATTTTTACTAATTCACATGTGTATCTATAAACCATTCACAATCCTCAATAAACCATTCACAATCATTTACAGTTATATTACTGCAAAGTTGTTCACTTATTTACACTGTATATAAGATATCCTCAGTGACATCACCCATAACATTTTATAAACTATGATTTAACATGGCATTAAGTATCTTTGTTCAAATGAACAATTCATTTTTAGCAATAAAAGGTTATTTGTGCAATTAGAACTATATGTAAATTAGTTTGCCAACATCTACCTAGCAACAGAGAACTGTTGATATCCAACTGCCATATCCAAAAAGACTCAGCCCTCACTTTAACTTTTAACTTTATGGTACTTTGAACGAGTAACTCTGGTACACTAACTACCACCATACTGAAATGTAAAGTCAGAACTAGGTAAAGGAATACGTGTTCTTGGGAAAAAAACAAAAACATATGGCATGAATGGAAGAGCACGATCAACACAGCTCCGTACGTGTGTAAATAAAAGCTACCAAAGTACAAAATGACTGTTTTTTGATTAGTTCTTTCTGAATCTGTACTGCATCTGCCATCAGCAGTATTTTACCTACAATTATATTTCCTCATCCTCAATGAACATTTTCACAAAAAGCGAAGGAGACCTTTGCTCTGAGGGAGACCACAACAGTTCCCTGGCTACCTGGACTGCATTAGGTCTTCTGCACTTTCCCCTTTCAGGTCATGCAAATACTGTAAGTAACATATCGCAACCACAGCCTTGGCTGCAGTGTCTCATACAGCCCTGTCCTGGCCCATAAATATTTAATTTTTGTTGTCTCAACTCTAAAAGTGATTAGCCTATACTTTTCATAAATGCTTTATTTAGAAACAAAAAAGTCCTTTCTTCTGGAAGCCATTCTGCCAAAGACTTTTGGTAAAATGCTATGTTCTACACCATAAGAAGTATGGTTATTCAACACCATGGTAACCTCCTATGCTAATGACTCCAAACAGTGTAGGCTCAAAAAATAAAATGTCCATCATTCAGAACTAGACTCTTCCACAAGGAGATACAATATTAAATGATAGGGGTGTGTCTGCTGAGCCTAAAAATAATAAAGGATGGAGTTCATCTGTGAGTCTTCTGGTCACAGAAAAACTAAGAGTGATTCAGAGGCGGGACGCAGCGGGGTGGGGCATTGTGACTTAGCTAGGAACCAAAAATCATTGTTTAGTCAAGATGTTAAATAGTGGAAGGAGAAACAGAAAATCCTGGGATGGGGAAGAGGGGAAACAGAGATGATGTTGTTCAATTTAACAACTCTTTCATAACAAAATGCCACCTCTACATCAGGCCTCCTGTCCAAAAGAGAGATGGATTTTGCGGGGGAGAAAAACAGAGTCAAGCCGTCCGTGTGCTATCACTACCTGAGAGTGAGGGATGTGTCGGAGCAAGGCAGCAGGAACACCCGGGAAAAGAACCTCACTGTCCCTCATTCTCAGTCTCTCCATTGTCTTTCCCATCTCCTCCCGCTCAGATTGTGTAATCTACAAAGTTAACATCAAAAATCAGAACAGGATAATTCCTCTAGACAGACTCTGCAAGCTGATTTTAGTTACCATATATACTCATGAGTAATCTGGATTTTTAAGCACATTTTTTATGAAGTTGTGGTAAAATCAGGTGCTTCGGCTGATATTTGGGTCAGCTTATCCTCGAGTATATATGTTACCTTAATAAAATGTTATAAATACTGACTGTATAAAATAAAATAATTTTTTTTCAAACCCTAGCTAAAGGGCTACCTAAGTAAATACACTTGAAGAGTATAATTCTTTACTAAAAGTACTGAGGCAAACCTAAGAAATACACATTCCTGGTGACTGAAGCATCCAATTTCCCAGAACCACCCATATATGAATGGCACCAACTGGACACCACCCAAAACAGACTACTAATCCAGCAAAGACAGAGAAGGCCTGGCCTTGCCTTCAGTAAGGATTACAACCAGAAACCCTCTCTGGAGAGGTCTTGGAACCCATGAGGTCATCCTAAGTCAGAATTGACCCAATGGCAACCAGGTTTTTGTTATGGTACCTGTATTAATATATCGGTAGTCAGCAAAATACAGTTCGTGATCTAAAATTGCCGCGCTCTTAATTTTGGTTGGTTCATGAAAGGGTTTGCTGAAAACACATACATGTGTTTTAAGAAAAGCCAAAAGGACAATAATTCTGGAATGATGACAAATGTGTGAAATTCGCCTCTCAGTGCCCACAACAGAACTTACCAGGCCACAACGGAACTCATTCATCTAGCTATCACCTCAAGCTTCTTCACACTATGATGGAAGTCTTGAACATAGAGACCTGTGGTCCACAAAGGCTAAAATATTCATCTAGCCCTTCTGAGAAAAAGCTGACTGACCCAATAAATATTTTTAAGTGCTTGGGATGAATATCTCATTTATGGAAATTATGAATTATTGAGTGTTAAATTATGACCATGTAACCTCAGAAGTCATGAATTTAAAAAAAAGTGAAAGAAAACACAAAAGCTGCAGTCCCTGCAAGTTAATTCTGACTTACAGGAATGTACGCTACCTGAACTAAGAACAACACACAGAAAATCTCTGCAAGCTAATTTGGGTAACACCACTCGTTATTTATATCACTTTGGGCAAGTTTCTCAACATCTGGAGATTGCTGTGGTTCTTCCACATTTTGGAAAGAGCCCTGGCGGCAAAGTGGAATAAGCATTGGGTTGCTAGCCATAAGGTCAGCAGTTTAAAACCACCAGGAGAAAGAGGCGGCTTTCTAGGCTCTCTACTCCCAGAGAGGTTTGCAGTCTCAGAAGCCCGCACGGGACAGTTCTACAGTGTCCTAGAGGACGGGTCTGAGTCACAACCAACTTGCTGGCATTGGGTGGTATTCCTGTTTTGTTCTCACATTGTAGCACATCTTCAAGCACAGGCACAGGCAGCTTTCTTAAGAATTACCTTTTCATGGTCTTTCCAGTGGTCAACAGCCTGGGAACCAGAGTGTCTCCTTCAGCAACAAAGGAGAGGTGGGCCTCCTGTCCAGGATAAAAGACTGGAGACCCTAGACCTGGTTTCCCGGGGCTATGAGACACAGCGTCAACTTCACAGAGTATACAGTGTCAACTGGAGAGCAGGAGAAGCCAAACAAGCATCAGCGCATAATGCCTGCTATGTACTCAAGTCCCTTTTCTCTGGTCCAAAAGCCCTGAGTCTTGAGCCAGTGCCCAGGAAGGAGTAGCTGGCTACCTTGCTATCTCGAAAGCATGGTACAGTTTCAGACCTTCACCACGCTTGACAATCTGTAACTCAGCTTTGTCATTTGTAGAAAAGGAATAATAATAATAGCACCTACTTATAGAGCAGCGGTTCTCAACGTTCCTAATGCTGTGACCCTTTAATGCAGTTCCGCGTGTTGTGGTGACCCCAACCATACAAATGTTTTCGTTGCTACTTCATAACTGTCATTTTGCTACTGTGATGAATTAGGCGACCCCTGTGAAAGCGTTGTTCATGTCCAAAGAGGTCGCGACCCACAGGTTGATAACCCCTGTGATGGCGGTATTATCCTCATAACAAAGGAGTTCAGTTCACACACACAGTGTACTTAGAAAGGGTCCTACTTTGACTGATAAATGTTAGCTATTATAATAACAAGCACAATTAGTCACAAGTGCTTCAGGTAAACAAACACACACCCATGCTCGATGCATACAGAAATAAAAACTTTAAAAAAAAAGTAATTGAAAACTATCTTTAATCTTGTCCTGCATAATATTTTCACAAATACTTGAAGCATGCTATAAAATGTACTAATCAAAATTATGGATGACGCAATTGCTAACATAAATAACAGATACAAGTTCTATTTTTAAAATAGAACTACACAAATTACATATTAATTGCACTTTATGTAACAGTGAGTTGCAATTCTGTTCACAATATCGTATGACTATAAACGTATTTGCTAATAGGTTAGAGAAAAATTTTCAATGTGTTCTGTGTTGGTCAGATCACACTTCAGATATGATCTTTGGCTCTGAGCACAAGCTTTTAAAGGGAAACACCAGCCACCAAAAACATACCCAGAGAAGCATGGTCAGAACTGGGCCAGTTGAAATACATCCACATGGGTTAGAAAGAGTACGTAAGAAACCTGACTTCCTTCACCTAAGAAAGAAAAAATTTATTCAGAATTAAAACTTTTCAAACACTTGAGAACTTTCTACACTTAAATCAAAAGGAGGAGCTAGAAAACATGGAAAATCAGTTCCAATTGAATATAAGGATGGAATTTGTTCGGATTAAATGCTGGATGTTACAATAACTAGTTCCCCTTCCTAGAAGCTTGTGAAAGCCAGCATCCAGGTCACCAGAATATGGGGATAAAGATGATCTTCATATTCGGATACTATAAACAGTTCACTAATTATCCATAAACCGATCCACAGGGAATTTCTCCAGGCTTCTTGCCTGGTTTCACTCCTACAGAACCTCCTATTATCCTTGCCCCTTCAAACTGACACTTTGTCCCTTAGCTGTCCACTTGACCTTTTGACTTGACTCTGTATTGATGGCCGCAGTCTACAATATAGCCTACAGGCAATTTGACAGGAGCTCCTGGGTGACAAGCCTTAGCTTCACCCTCATCTGGCTGGGAAGGGAGGTTACACGTTTCGTGATCTCAAAGGTTCTCAATTCTAAGATTCTTGATTCTTCAAGAGGAGAATACTCTTATTACTTTTTTTGCCATTTAAATAACCATGATGCTGGTGGGTGCCCCATGATGAAGGACTGGATGGATAAATGTAAAGGCAACTAGTCAAACAATCGGTGATAAGCATTTTCCTTCTGTGGGGACTAAGAAACCACCTAAACAAACAACATTTGGTCAGTGGAGCATGATGAGAAGTGAAAAGGCAAATATATTCAACACCAGAGGGAGCTGGGGTAGCGCTGTGAGAGAAAGAGTAAGTAGAAGTGGTGGGGAGAACAGGAACGTGGGTAGGCTAATGCCTAGATGGGCTAACCTGCTGAGGAGCCTGAGGCACTGGAAGACATATGGGCTGGTAAACATGGGATCGGTGTTTCAAATCTGCCAGCTGCTCTATGGGAGAAAGTTAAGGCTGTGGGCTCCCATAAGGAGTTACTTTCCGAAACCTTAAGGCACAGTGCAACCCTGTCCTACACAAGAACTCAAACACCTGCCAGGAAGTCAGTTCTGACTCATAGCAACCCTAGGACCTGGTAGAAGTACCCGGCCGCTGTGGGTTTCTGAGACTGTAACTCTTTATGGGAGTGGAAAGGCTCATCGTTCTCCTGGGGAAGAGCGGATGGTTTCTAATTTCTGACCTTGGGGTAGCATCCCAATGCTGGGTATTAATTCAATGGCAGTGGGTATTAATCTGGCAGTACAATGGGTAAGTGATCAGCTGCTCTTGGAAGGGATGGTGGTGTGAAAGCTTTCAGTGGTTCCCTGGGGGATCACAGACTATAAAACCCTAGGGCGCAATTACACCCCATCACATGGAGTTGCTATTGATTGTAAGGTGTCCAATAAAACCACCACTAATCAGTAAAGTCTCTTTATTTTGTGAAACCTGCAACGGTTTATAAACCAAAATAAAATATCGGGCTACATAAGAATATATTTTAATGAAGAATGAATGTATAATCAAGTAGCTTTTTGTAAAAACTCAAAATATTACCTCACTGTCATAAAAAGTTAACATGAGGAAGTAAGCGAATTTACCTTTTATTTGCAGTGCTCATAGAATATAATGCTAGCAATAATATTAGATTTTTATTGTGTATTCTCAATTTTATTGTACATACTTTCACTTAAGTTTTTTAAAAATCATTTTATTAGGGGCTCATACAACTCTTATCACAATCCACACATACATCCATTGTGTAAAGCACATTTGTACATTCATTGCTTTCATCATTCTCAAAACATTTGCTCTCCACCTAAGCCCCTGGCATCAGCTCCTCACTTTCCCCCTCCTTTCCTGCTGCCCCCTCCCTCCTGAGCCCTTAATAATTTATAAATTATTATTTTGTCATATCTTTCCCTGTCTGACGTCTCCCTTCACCCACTTTTCCATTGTCCATCCCCCAGGGAGGAGGTTATATATAGATCTTTGTAATCGGTTCCCCCTTTTCAACCGACCATCCCTCCACCCTCCCTCCACCACTCACACCACTGGTCCTGAAGGGATTATCTGCCCTGGATTCCCTGCTTCCAGTTCCTATCTGTACCAGTGTACATCCTCTGGTCTAGCCAGATTTGTAAGGTAGAATTGGGATCATGTGGGGGAGGGGGCAGGAGGAAGCATTTAGGAACTAGAGGAAAGTTGTATGTTTCATCATTGCTACGTCACACCCTGACTGGCCCATCTCGTCCCTGAGACTCTTCTGAAAGGGGATGTCCAGTGGCCTACAAATGGGCTTTGTGTCTGCACTCCGCATTGCCCCCGCTCATTCACTATGATATGATTTTTTTGTTCTGATGATGCCTGATACCTGATTCCTTCAACACCTTATGGTCACACAGCCTGGTGTGCTTCTTCCATGTTGGATTTAATGCTTCTGAGCTAAACGGCCACTTGTTTAGCTTCAAGCCTTTAAGACCCCAGAGGATATATTTTTTGCTAGCCAGGCACCATCAGCTTTCTTTGTCACATTTGCTTATGCACCCATTTGTCTTTAGCAATCATAGTACTTAAGTTTTTGTATCATACAGCTAATATGTATACATTTTCTCTAAAAATAAATTCAAAGCAAAACTTAAAATAATGGTACTCTTTAATACAGAGGGCTTTATAAAGTTTGGAAAAATTCCCTTTTTCCCATGAACTTTTTGAAGCCCCTTGTAGAACAGTGAGTATGTATTTAATTGTTTTAGACTTTTGAGTGATTACACACCAGTGATGAGATGTTTTCAAAGAGAATAGATATATGTGTAAAATATAAAACCAATCTGAAATAAACAGCATGTACTTTTTTCTGGTTTGGGCTATAGACAATACGTCTAGGGATAGTGTGACAGTATTAAAAACTGCAAAAAAATCAAGTGTTAAGAGGCCAACTTAAAAGCCTACTTTCTGAAGTGAAATAAAGAGGATACACTGGTCCAGGAAATATAATTTTAAAATTTAATTGTTATTTGGGACAAAGAGGGGCTCTCAAATGAAGTTTTAGCCACGGCAGTCTCCATCACATAGAAATCCTTTTTCCATTCAGCTAATTCCAACTCAGACCAGCCCACAGAATACGGTTCCTAATGAGGCTGAGGAAACTCTCCTAAGCACTAATCTTCAAGAAAACTGCCTCTTTTTTTAAACCCACAAATCTTTCCGTCAGTAGCCGGCTGCGTAACCACTGTGTCATGTGGACTCCTCTCTTTAAATTGTGGCAAAGCACAATGTCCTGAATTATGAATATCCACCAGCTTCTATCACTCTTAAAAGCACACACAACTAATCCTCTGCTTTCTGTGACTTACTAAGAATTCTGCCACTGCTCTGTTTCACGGCACTAAATCTGGAAAGTGGGCTGAGAAGCACAGCGAGGATAGACCACACTTTGCACACTGCGCCCTTCCTGACTCAATGGGCACAGGCATGGAGGCAAGGGCGGCAAAGCAGGGAAGGAAGCAGGCAGAGGAGGCGTGAACAGTTTTTTCAGCAGTCTAAGGGGAAGAAGTAATCTCAAGGGATTTGGGGCAAAGCTTCCTATATCTTTTCCACACTGTTTTAAATCCCTTGTGCCCCTCCCCTAAAGCGCTCCCCCCCCCCCGACCCCCGACCCCCCCTCCCCCGAGGGCAAAGATATGGACAGCTCCTTCAGTTGTCATTTTCCTGGAGCAGAAAGCTTACGGTGGACCATGTGGAAATCCAACACTGGATGGTCCATGTTTGTAAATCTGTGTGTGCAGATCATTAAAAAAAAAGGGACTCTAATTTTAAATAGATAAAAGTTTATCATACGACTTACCAAACTCTACATTTTATTTCTGGATCGGTGCCATCGATAGCTAACTCTAAGAATGAGCAGAGGGCCAAGGCAAACTTGTGGAGAAATTAATATTTATGGCATGTTAATGATTCGAGCTTCAGGGAAGAGAATTTTAGGTGCTTATTTATGTTTCCGAAACGTAACGCTATCACCTGCAAAGGCAGCCTTCCTGCCCTTCTCCTTGGCTCAGCACTCTCGGTAGGTTAAAAAGCCACTGCTCACAGAGACCCTGTAAGACAAAGTCGAATTGTCCCAGGGGGTTTCTGAGGCTGGAAATCTTTATAGATGCTGATTGGCTCATCTTTCTCCCATGGAGTGGCCAGGAGATTCGCACTGCCAACTTCTCTGGGTAGCAGCCCACCACTTAACCCATCAGGGCTTCTTGATTCATTAAAAGGAAGCTTTATTCTTGACTACAAAAGAGAACAGGTGAAGGGGTTACCTACTGAGCCCAAGATGTTTTATTTTAAGAAGTGTCCTTATGTTTATGTGGCATCAGAGGAGCGAATGAGTAACGTAGCTTCAAACCTGGTTCCATGTATTGCACAGACTGGATCAGTTGAAAGTAACCTAGGAATTCATCCCGTCTCTTTTGTACGTGGAGGGGATGACTCGTAACAGCATTAGACACAGTTATAGACAGACCACAAACCAGAATGCAGCTCTTCTAGAATTGAATGTGGGATGATGAATAAATAGTAAACTGAAGTAGCTATTTTACAATTGGTGCTAATAATGAAATAATGTCCCAAAGGGTTGTCTTCATTCATACTCTACTATGGATTATCATCATCCTATCTCCCCTATTTGAGGACAGGAAAATAAATGCCTGACTGACAAGGAAAGTAGCATGCATTGGGACTTAGAACACCAGATGGCAGCACTGGGGGAGAGGAGACAGTACTGACTATTGAAGGGACAGGCAAGAGGAGGAAAGGGGGGTAGTAACATAATTTAGGGTAGGGGGGAGAAGGAAGAAGACAAAAGAGGAGCAATTGTGTAATAAAACTCCTACTTTGCCTTCTTTCAAAAGGTCCCCAGGAGGCTGCAGGGCAATGGATCACTGCATTCTTACTATGTTATGTGTTTAATGTTTTATTGTGAATTGGGTCAAGGTTGAAAAGAGTAGTTCAACAGTTTTACATTCAACACTGCAGACACCATTTGTCCCAAGTCATCCATTCCAATTCCCATCTCTTTTCCTACTTCCTCACCTTCCTGTTTCCATTGTGTCTTCTTTCCTAACCCTCTGGACCTTGTCCTTGGTTAAATGCTGCTCTTTTGATAGTAAATGGTTGCTTCTTCTACGGTGTGCAGATCACACGAAGGTTACTGTTCCCCTTCTGGATCCCTCTGAGGAGTGGGCTTTGTTTTGGGTCTCTAACTTCAAAGTTGGCAGCTCAAAACCACAGCTCTGCTGTGGGAGAAAGATGAGACTTTCTACTCCTGAGAAGACTTAGTGTTGGAAGTCCACAGAGGCAGTTCTACTCTGTCCTATAAGGTTTCTAAGAGGCAGGATTGACTGCCAGCAGTGAGTTTATGAATCAGTCCAGTATGTGGCTGAATACTGAGTCGGAGAGAGGAGGTCAGTTATAGACCTGAAAGGTGACTTAAGGCCATAGTCATAGGGGATCTACCACCTCTGACCTTGAAGCCTGGTCTCTTTTAAATGATCCTGGATTTTGTTCTGCATTTTTAGCCTACTCTACGCAGAATCCCCCTTGTGTAGCAGTTGGTAGTGGTCACTGGGTAGCCATCCAGTTCTTCTGGTTTCAGGGCTGTGGTGACTGATATTTGTGTGATTCCTTAGGCCAGTGGACTAATTATTTCCATGTGTATTTTGATTTTCATCACTGTTCTTTCCTTTTGATGGGGAGAGATCAATCGTAGCACCTGAGCTTTTTGACCCCAGTTGTTACCCAGTGAAGATGGGGGATCATTGTCTTTGTAGATTTTGTTTTGCCAAGTAACCCTGATGTCCTTCAAGATGAATGGATCACTTTAAACAGCCTTTCTAGCCACAGTCTTGAACACTCACCAGACAATTGGGTGGGGCCCCGTACATAGGGTAAATGGAACTCAAATGAAGGAAGTGGTCAACTTGTCTAAGCTTTTAATGAGCCACCACAGGATCAGAAAGGGGGATATGTGTCTACAAAGAGACACAGGCAGAAAACGTCTCTTGGGTCTAGAGTCCTGGGGCTGAGAACCTACTAGACTCAGGAGACAGAATTATACCACCAGAAACATTATAAAAAAGTGATAAATGGTGGAAAGTATGGCAGAGAACCAGTGGCATCTGGAAGAACCAGGAGACCCAGACACAGCTGGAGGTGAGATGGTGGGCTTCACTGGCTACTAAACAAGAAAACTGACTGCCTTCATGAGAGAGACTTGCTTTGGGAGGAGGGGGCTTCTGGGAATTTATGGGTGAAGCTAAAGAGCTTCCTAACACTTTCACAAGAGGCCAGGTCAAGGGCCTGAGAAGGGCTGAGATCATGAAAAGGGGTCAGACATTAGAGAGGGTCACCCACAGCTCCAATATGCCCGGTTTTCACAGTGGTTCCACAGCCTAAACTTTACCAGTATGAAGGCACCTAGCAGCGGCCTCATGGAAGAAGGACCTTGGAATCAAATTTGATAAAGATTACAACCAACAGAGTCACGTGGAGTATTTCTACTCCCCGTCATACCTGCATGTGGTCACAATGCGTTGGAATCGACATGATGGCAAACTTGTTTGGTTGGTTTTTGGTTTTACATTCCTTCTGAGTCTTGGAAGGGCTTCTAAGAAGCTCAATGTGTTAATCTCAAAATAAGTAACAGAACTCCGTTTAAAGCTCTCACCGTTCAGTCTGGAAGAAGGAAGCTCAACCAAACTCACCATCATGGAGTCAAATGGCCCATGGACATCTTGTGGGCCAGTGCAGGACTGCCCAAGAGTAACTATGGGAGTAGATAACCTTCTCCCCCCTAGAAGAGGGAAGAAGAGAAAGAAAGGGGCTAGTAGCAATAGAAGAGATACTGGAGTTCTGGTGAAATAGTAGTTACACGTTGAGCTGCTAACTGCGAGGTCAGCAGTTCAAAACCATCAGCCACTCCACCAAAGACAAGGCTTTCTACTTCCATGAAGAACTACTGGCTTGGAAATCCACAAGGGCCATTCTACCCTGTACTATAGAGTTGCTATGAGTCAGAAATGACTCCAGAGTAAATTTGGTTTGGGGTTTTAAAGTGGAACAGATTACAGTCGCCTTTCTCTATTATCAGGGCATTTAGAGTGACATTGTTGAACAAGGGTAAATTGTAAACGTGAAGATTGTTAGCAGAAATTTTAAACATGGAGAGAGGGAGACCTATGGGACCATAGGCTTGTAAAAAAATAGCTGTGTAGAATATTGCTATGATGTTACTTGGAAAATAATATCATTCATCATTATCCACCTGAACAATAAGTGTCCAAAAGCAATCTGAGCAAGCTAAAGGAGTAGGGTTATAAAATCAGAGAGGTGGGTTTCTATCACATCATAACTCCTCCATCTGCGCTGCTTAAAGATGCAAGAGAAAAACAAGAATGGCCAACTTATGGTCGAATTCCAGTGCAAGAAAGTAAAGTCACTTTGATCATTATTTCACTTATTTCTCTATCTATCTCCCCCACCACAATCCAAAACAAGACTTGATTGGACCATACTGTCTTGGTAATGCACCTATTATAGACAGCCACTTAGGCTACATCTACTTTGACTGACTACACCAGTGTACCTCACACTGCACTTCAGTCCATGGAAACACTACCGAGTGGGTTGTTGGAATTCATCAACTTCTCTGATAGAACGATTCACTTGAACAGACACCTGGAGTGAAATCGTGAAGATCCTTGAAGGTAGAGCATTTCCAACAGAGAAAACAAGGAGAACAAAAGCTCTCCTTTGGGGGCTGCCTTACCTGGCTGCTTTGAGGAGTGTCAAGGAAGCCAGTGTGTCTAGAATGCACTAGGAGTGTCAGACAGATAGGTAGCAGGGGTCAAATAACATGGATTTATGTAAAGCTTTATTTCTTTTATCCTGAAAGGAGGTTTCATACGCAGGAGAGATATAAAATCAGAAGTAATTTTAAATGATCATTCTGCTGTGGGAAAGAAATGGGTTCTAGGAGAGGAAAGAAACGAGTGGACAAAGTAGCTATTTCAACAGTTCAGTTAAGCCATGATGCTTTAGCTGATGAGATGATGGCAACTACTTTCTCAACTAGATGTTTGAACAAGAGTTTCTGTGGTTGTTGCCATTTGGCTAAACTAGAGGCAGACTCCAAAGAGGAAAAAAAAATGATGACTAAAGGATGTTGCAAGTTATATAGTCTTATAGATTCTATCAACTAAATCCTGGAACATAAAATTGGGTGAAGTGATGGTGAAGAATAGTTCTTAAAGATGTTGGGAATCTTTTTTAAAAATATACATATATTTAAAATCATCACATATAGTGAAATCATCTTATATATTTATGAGATGACTGTATGACAGCCTACATATGGTATGATGTTAAGATATCTGGATTAGTGTACTATAAGTTTCTCCTTACTATCTGCCAGTGACAAATTTTATAAATGCTTTCCCAAAATATATCTGCCACTGATTTTTTTCCTGTATCCTAAAATACACTTTTAAAAAGTTTACTCTTATTCTTAAGGTTAAAAAAGAGGGTTTTTTAAAAAAAAGATGGTTTAAGGGGTAAAAGCCAAAATGATACAAAACTGAAACTATACCTCCGCCTCATAGAAACTACTGTTAAGTAGCTAGCTTAGGGAAAGGGGGGGTTGTTCCTCCCATGCCTGCAAAGGCCCCAATAAAGGAGGTTGGAAGGAAATCAGGTAACCATTAGAAACCTATGAAGACCCCAAAGGGAGCATGCTCACACCTCAAGCCCCAGCCCAAACCAGGTGGGAAGTACACCTGGGCAGTACAAACTAGATCCAGGCTCAGGAAATTACCCAGGTGTGCTAATCTCGCCAATGGGGTCAACCTGTATCTTCAAACATGCCTTTCCCCAGCCAGGGGTGGGCTAGGCTAAAGGTCAGGAGCATGCTCTAGGACTGACTCTCTTTTACCCTGCTGCTGGTCAGTGGCAGGTTGGAGGGAGTGGCCCCTCAGGGCCTGCTCAAGGCCCACAACCTCTCTCTTGTCTCTGGTTCCTGCCCTGGGGCTCTGGACCCCCTTGCTCTCTGGCCTCTGTGCCCTCTTGCCCCTTGCTCCCTCAACCACTTGGTCCCTGGGATTCCCCCCAGTTCTGCAGGTGTGAGTCTTCTTTTCCTCATGGTTGTCCTGCCCGGTTGTGAACCCCTTTGAGACTGTAAAACCTGAAACTTATCCTGTCCTTCATAAAAACCCACTGGGATTACAAAATGGGCTTTGGAGATAATTCTTTCATCTTGGGAAGCAAAGAAACAAGGTATTACCCGAAGCAGAACAGTACCACCATATAAAAACCCAATGGTGAGAAAGAGAAAGCAAACAGCATTCAAAAAATGTTTTACGTTCTTTCTTAGCAAAAGCCTTTATTTGGGGAATTTAAAGTTAATTTCCTTAACCAAATGATGAGGTTTTGTTGTTGTTTTTTACAAAAACCCTTTGACATGCTAATGATGTACTCTTTTAGGCTTATGTTAGAAAAATCTTAAAGTGCAAACACTACAAACAAATCCATTTTAAATCAGTGTAATCTTCCACAAAGAATATTTTAGCCTTCCAAAATAGAAATCAGAGGAAACTGAGGAACATGGATAAACTGAAAGGCTGTGAGCTTCCAAGCCCCCCCACCTACCAACTCCCGGCCCAGGGATTCATGTCCTTCACAGCGCAGCAGCATGCTTTTGCAACATTTAAACTTACTCACTTTTGCTCATAAAAATAATTTGCTACCCCCAAAAGGCATGAAGAGGTCAGCTCTCTCTGACATATTTATCAATATAATGGGAAGAAATGGGCTAGATGCTCTTAGTGGATAGAGAGAAATAGAGCTGATTAGCGAGTTTAATTTCAATCGTAGATGAGCACAAGCCACATAGATCAAGTATCATGAAATTCAGAAGGATGAAGGTGGATGATTTATATTGAAAATGCATTTTTAATCATCTTAGATAATTTTAGATAACTTGGAATGATTTTAGAATTCAAACCATGTGTGGCAAGTTGGAAAATGAACAAAGACAGGTCAATTTGGAGCAACTAAGCAAAGCGTATAAATAGAAAATGAGAAAGCACTAGCGTATTTCAGGGATACTGGGGGTTTGGTTTCAGACCATTGCAACAAAGCGAATGTCACCATGAAGAAGTCACATGACATTGTTTTTAAATTTTATTTATTTATTTAACATAACATTGTCAATGTCCTACTTCATATAAAAGTTCCTTTCACACTATACCCTTGTCCATTCATTGTCCAGTTAGTTTTTTTTTAATTTAAAGTATTGTGAGAATTAACAAAATATGACACAGAGACACACAAAGCAAGCCCACATGGTTAGGAATATGGCACCGATAAACCTGTTTGATGAAGGCTGCCACAAGCGTCTGATCGCTTTGTTGCTGTTTTTTAAAGGGCAATGTCTGCAGAGCGATACAATTAGGTATGCCTGTGTTAGGATTTAAAGTGAACCATAAGCTGCAAGCATTAATTAAAATACAACCTTGCTTTAAAATGAAACAGAGATAAAGAGCAGAGATTATTTTAAAGTGCATGTATATTTTGTTAAATTTACTGCTACAACTATATAAATAAATGCCGATTCTTTGTCACTCCATTTATAATATACAGATTATGTTCCCCAAAACAATTAGCCAATACTTGATCATATAACATTTGAAGAAACAGCAACTTGTTGAAGCAATTATTTAATGATAGAATACTTTTCATGAATACTCCAAATGAAAATAAGTTAGCACACACATAATCAAATACTTAAGGTTTAAACTTTTTTATTTTGAATACTGTTAGAGCATAATAAATCAAAATCTTTATAAAGATTTTTGTCCAATATGTTGACATTCTAAGGGTTAACTTAGATTTCAATTTAATTGATTTGTTTGTTTTATCTAGCTTAGGTAGGTTGGGGTGGAAAATATACTGAGGAGCACAAAAGGTTATACACAAAAGCACATCAGGAGAACAAGATAGAAGTAAATAGGTGGAAGCATCTATGTATTTGAACAAACAAGACCATTCTACAGTAAAGAAAGAAAATACTGTACGTTTTGTGCAATTCAATAATAAGGAATCTTCACATAACCAATGCTGAACTTAAAAAAGCAAATATTAAATTTTAAAGTTATGTTGTTATTTTTTTAACTACACCCCTCTCTAAGCTTAGCTAAAATGTAAACTAAAGGAAATAGTTACGAAGCTCAGTCTGAGGTCCTAAAAAACATGCGAAGCTAAAAGTTTAGAGCGCGTCATAAGAAGGCAATGAAAATTACCTCAGCCTCACGGTGGGGAAAAGACAAAAATTGTTCGTTATTTTTTATACCAGACTTCTGCAAGTGAGAAAACAATTTAACACCTTTGGTGATGGGAGCCCCGTGGACAGCAGGTTTTGTGGTTGCGTGGTGGGCTGTCACCTCAGGCTGGCAATTTGAAGCCCAGGAGAAAGAGGGGCGCTCTCCTCTACTGAAGCCTTCCACCCCTGGGAACCCTAGGGAACCATTCTCCTCTGACCTGCAGGGTCAATCTGAGTCAGAATCACTTGATGGCAGTGGTGTATGTAAATGATAAACCAATAGATAAAGCTTTGAAAATGTTTCTGATTTCCACTAAAGAGGGAGCATAAGTAAAAATAAACTTTAGCTTATCAACTTCTAGTATCACCTATGGTCATTTACAGACTGGGAACACTGACACATGAATATGGAACTTTCCAATCACCTGGACCAAGGCTTCAGAAGCCTGAAGATTATCGACACAGATCTTTCTGGGTGGGATTGGGCCAAGTATGTTTGAACACAATGAAACTAAAGGCGGGGTAAGTAACACTACTTTAAAAATCTCTGGAAAATTTTAAATCTCTGGGAGTCTATTTGAAGAAGCAGACTTTTTTTTTACCCAAGGGGAGCAAGAATCTGGGCAATGGTTGGAACAATTTGGGTATATTCAGATATGGTTAAGGACGGGGCGACCTCTCCCAAAGTTCAAGGAAGAGAAAATCAGTTTATGACACAGATAATATTCTGTAATTATAATGGGATTTATATTATTTCTCAATTCAAGTGTGCTTGGTAATTTTATCTACTAACAATCATGTCAAGAAAACTTAGTGACCTATGGCCTCAATCACTTATAAGCCAATAGGCTCTCTCTGATTTAATTCAGAGGGAGAAAATACTTCCATCGTTCTGTTTTTTCCATCAGTAACGTAGCCACACTAACATGAGACTGTGGACACAAGAATGAATAGGGTTGATGATAGAGCTATAAATCCTTCAAATTATTGCAAATAATATCACTCTTATGTAATTAAGTTCTGTAACCCTCCCAGCTTCTCTTTAAGGCTGGCAAATTTGTCTGGCTACAGTCAGTGTACTGTCATATATCCTAGCAATCGCAGTCAAACCAGACGGTTTTCACCCATGTAAACATGCTCTTCATAAGATGTAATTCTAAACAGGCACGCAAAGGTAGTTGCTTTGCGCTTTATAACTCTCGCTTTGTAAAAGGACTAGAACTTCTCACGACAGGTAATCAGTATCTACAAGGTCCATGCTTCGCCTGTCTTCACAGTAGGCCACAAGCAGCCCCCACCACTACCATCACCCCATTTTACATTTCTAGAAAATGTACATGGGGGTCTTGGTTTGTTTCTTTTTTCTCATTTATTTTAAAACCACCATTATGAGTGAAAACAAATACAGTTCCAGTGGCAGTTTACTCTGTCACAACTGCTTCATGAATCCTTTCATATAATGTAACCAGAGGTCTCTTTCCAAGACAGGGTCTGACTTCTGTGCAAATAATTTCAATTCTAAATTTCCATTGTTCTGAATCCCAAAATATTTAAGTTGGGGAACAATTATAAATAGTTCATGATTGGTATTTACATATATTCTCCTCTTGACTGCTTTACTTATTCTACTATCTATTGTGGTGTAATGGCAACATTCCAATACACTTTGCATTAAAAAGTATTAATTATCCTCAAATTTAACATGAATCATAAAAATTATTCTTTTAAAAACCTTTGTATTATTTCCTGTTCTTACAAGTGAACTCTAAAAATGATGTTTTAATTGACCATTACCTTCTCTCTCAATTTCACAAGCCTAGCATCTCGCATCTACTCACCTCTGTAAGAGATAGTAACTTAATCTAAATCGAACATTTCTTTCATTTTAACTTTAGTTAACAATGAAATAGTAAGCTCAGTAGTGAATCTAGTTAAATATTCAAGAAAAAAAGGAAGGAAAAAACTTTAAATATATCTAAAGCTTAAATGAAATTTTATTATCACAGTGAGCATATTAGATATAACAATATTCAATCTGCTAACGTACACAAGTAAACAGTGGTATATTCGTTGTGCTTAAAAGCATTAAACAAGACATTTAAAAATTCCAGGATGCTGAGAATGAACAGCTTATCCATAACTCACAGTGACAGAAAAGATAAACAGGCCCCTGGACAACATAAAACCTTTCCGGAGGAATGCCACAATGCAAACTTGAAAATGAAAATATCTGCAAGCTCCTCCTTTCTTCATTTGTGACCTCTCACAAGACATGTTACTAAAAGCACCCTTCTGTCTCCACCACTGCCTCGCCTAACCTTCTGGGTTTGGAGAACTTGCAAAGATGTGCCTTCCAGGCAAATTTTTGTTTTTCTAAAAGCAAAGGTCTTCAAATACTTCCAGTTGGAAAATGTCCACCTCAGCTATTCAGAGCCAAGGTGTCACTTTCACCTCCTGCCTTACCAGCTACAACTATTTTTTGCAAACTCTGGGTGGGTTGGGAGGTGGCTCTGCCAAGCACTTCAGAATCCAAGATGACTATTTCTGTCCACACCTTACACACTCCTGCGCCCACTGGGCTTTCTCCCTCCTGCCCATTCTGAGGACTCCTGCAGGCCACTTCCAGCACCCAGTGTCCCAAATGGGCCCCCACCTGGGAGCAAACAGCACTCTAGGAATAATCCTCAAGCTGAAGGCATAGATTGGATTTCAACACGTGGTGGGAGAAAATGATGTGTGTTTTAAGGAGGGGATAGGAGTGCTACAGAGAGAGAGCAGCTGTCCATTAAGTGGCTTAAATCTGTTGGTTAAAAAGCTGAATAAACAAATACACAGATGGGTCTAATTCCTTGGGGATTCTGGAATCTAAGAAGGCTCCCAAGCCTAGCCTAGTTCGGTCACCCTGGACTCATCTCTAAGCATAAGTTGAACTGGTTCCACTTTCAAAGGCCCCAGATTTGCACTCCCCTGACCCCTCTGGGGCCTTCTAATCAAGGTGTCCCCCACCCTGCCCCTTGCCAAGTGCTCAGAGACACCTACAGAAGGGATTTCAAACTCTGAAAATAGTAGGGCAACTTTTTCATCCCTGATCAAAAGAGCCCTTGCACCCACACCAAATGAGAGTCCATGCGAACGTGCTTCCCGCGGTCGGGGTGTCCAGCGCGTTCTGGGCTCCGGGGCCCAGGGCAGCGCTTGGAGACGCGCGGGCCGGCCGTGTGTGGGGCCACTCAGCGGTTCCAGCCCGCGCTGCCGCCACCGCGAACGGAACGCAAAGGCGAGTCGGGACCAGCGCTCGGCCTGGGTCCCAGTCACCCTTGGGCTCCTGCCGGTCTCCGGCTCGCCAGGGGCCACCGCGACCTTGCAGATAAAAGCCCACAGACAAGTCCCTCTTTTCCCCCTCAAGGTAACTGTTCGCGCCCCTTCCACACGCCCTTTCTGCCTAACCAAGGGGCGCGATTTCAGCTCCAACCCGCCCAGAAACTGTAAAGCGCCGGGCGACTAAACCCAGGGCGGGTGGTGGGCACCGCGGGCCCGGGGACCGCGCGGGCCGGGGAACGGGCGCCATCCGCGTGGCAACTGAGACGCGCGCTTATGTCGCAGCGTCACCAGGGGCCGGGAGTTGCTCGCTCCAGAAACAAAAGTGTCCCCTTTCTGCCTCTCTCATCCCCGGAGAAGTACTTTGCAAAGGAACGCCGAAGTGCCCCACTGCCAACTTGCGGACCAAAGACGTGCACTTGCCCAGTTGAGTAAATAAAGGTCGGCGGTTGCATCAATAAAGTGTGTGCTTCCAAACACCAGGTGTTTTCACTGTGGTCCCTCCTCCCGGGGTCGGGGAGCGGGGGAGCAAGGAGGAGCAGGAGGAAGAAACAACAAACGATTTTTTTAAGGCAGAGTAAACAAACACACATCTGGTGTTTCCACACACATTTTCCAACAGCCGCGCGTTCTCTCAGGAAGAGGCAATATTTTGCATATTCAAAATTAAAAACCAGCCCGGAGCCAGCAGCGATGCCCCCCACCCCCCACCCGCGCTGTCCGTGTCCCCTCCCCCATCACAAAGCTACCTGAAAACGCACAACAAGTGGCGGCGCCAGGCCTCGAACGCGACCCTCCCAGCCGAAATTTGACACATGTCACACGGGCCCCGGGGAGCCGAGCGCAGGCGCTGGGGCGAAACTTTGTGGGCGCCGAGGCGGCGTGGGGCAGCGGAAAGTCGCCGCCCGGCGCGGAGGTGGCCGCCGGGCCGCGAGTCGGGGCGAAGAAACTTACCGCGACCGAGGACGCCGGCGGCAGCGTCCCGTGAGGTGGCACGCGCCGCGCCGAGGCAGAAGCCCCCGACAACACACCCACGCGCCGAGTGCCCGCGCGGCGGCCGCTGGGGGGGCGAGCTGGGGGGGGCGGGCGGAGGACGCGCAGCCGGCGGCCGTCCGCCGCGTAAATCACCCGCACGCTCGCGGGCGGCGGGGCCGGGCGGGCAGCGCGGGGCTCCAGCCGGGGCGCAGCGGCGGCGGCGGAGCTGCACGCGCCGGCGTGTCTCGCGCTTTCTCGGAGGCTCGCGCTGTCTCGCGCTGCCGCTCCCCCCACCCGAATCTGTGTGTGTGTGTGTGTGTCTATGTGTGTGTGTGTGTGTATGTGTGTGTGAGTTAGCTAGCGGGCGCGCGCACCCGGCCGCGCGCGCGTGTTGTTGGCAAGGCCAACTGTACACACAGTGCGCGCGGAGCCGCCTCGGTCGGGAGCCCGGAGGAGGGCTAGGGGGGCAGGGGCGCCTCTCGAGTCTCCAGTGCGGCTGGACCACTTGTTTGTTTGCTTTTACTTGGTGGGGGGGGGGGGGGTGATCCAAAAAAGTGGCTTGGGACCAGCAGGTTAGGATGTCAGCCTCTCCCACCCACCGGTTCTAACTCGGCCCCCCACCCCCGAACCCCACCCCCACCCCACCTTCAACTTGTTCAAGGGAGAGAGCGCGCGGCGCCGAAAATTGTTGGGATTTGCCGAGGAGCCTCCTGGCTGACGTCAGGTCCACCTGCTATGTAAACAACTCGCCCGCGAACTTGTTTGTTGGGCGCTGCTCCAGTCCCCCACCCTCACGCCCACCCTTCCCCCACCCCCCGCCCCGCCCCGCCCCGGCCGGCCCGGCGAGGGAGGGGGCAGGGCGGGCGGGGAGAACAAAACCGTCTGCTCGATTGGCAACGCGGAGTTGCGTCTGCTGCTTCTTGGCACTCCCCAAAGTACCATGCTCTCAGCAGCCCGAGCTGCTGGCAAAACGAGCAGGGGATTCCACGTGAACTTCAGGCAGCCTCGAAGGGCTCCGCGGCCCTCGGTGGCGGGGAGTTCCCTTCCCCGGGGGACGGGGAGGGCGACGAGCGGGCGTTCCCACGCGGGCTCGCTGCTCCTGGGTCGCGGGGCGCCGCCGCGGCCTGGGCCGGAGCGCGGCCGAGCGCCCACTCTCACTGCATCGTCGCCCCGGCGGGGGCCCGGGAGTTCTCCGGCTTGCTCGCGGCCGCCCAACCCATGGCTCCTGGGTCCCTTCAGGCTTCGAGGCCCAGGGGCGGAGCCTTGGGGCGGGTGGAGGGGGACTGCCAGGCCTCCTCCGTGACTGATGGGGGCCAAAGTCACCCCAGGAGGGAAGGAAAGAAGAAGCTATAGAAGCTCTTCAAAACCAGGGCGCTGACTTGGAGTGGTGGGGACCTGACCTCCCAGCAGCACGCCCCTGTCCCCCCTGCTCTGGTCTGTGACCCTGCTGGCTGGGCTGAGGTGACAGGGAGAGGTTGATCCAGATAGGATAGGAAGCCCGCCTGGGGCGAGGCTCATGGTCCCTAGGCAGCCCCCCTCTGCCCACTGCCCGCAGGACCCTCCGCTGCCACCCGCCCCATGGCTACTCTCTGCTCGCGAAGCAGTCGTGAAACGTGGCTTTCTAAGAGACACAGAAACTTTCCTCCCAAGAGATATCACCCAAAGGCCATTAGGGGCAGAGGATGGCCCCAGCTTTGCCCCAGCCTTCCTCCAAGCAGAGGGAGTGAAGAACTTTAAAATCTGGGCTAGTGGAAATGGAGGGGGTGGTGGTGGTTTGGAAGTGAGAGCTGAGCTAACTTCTGCCTGGAAATTGGCTGCTTACTCCAAGACCAGTGCTCCCCCTTTCTAAAGAGCAGGCGCCAACTCACACACTTGGCACCAATGCTTCCCTTCAGAACCCGCAGTTCTCTGGGAGAGGAAGCTGCCCTGGCACCCACATCTATAAATGCATGGTCAGGTGAAGTCCCTAATGGGCTGGACCCGGAAGCCGGCCCAGCCAGGAGGTGGAGGACCTGGGTAGGTTAAGTTGGGCAGAGACTTGCAGTGCTTTCTGTGGGTTTGCCCTCCAGGCTCTCCTGAGCTATCTGCTTCTGGGTCATGGTCTCAGTCTTTATTTTAAATGGTCTTGTTCTGAACGCAGGCTGAGCAGAGAGCAAATAATTCTAGAGAATTACAAAGATGAGCACCAGGGAGTGGAGGAGGGAGCAGTCATTAAAATGAGAGACCGCCAGACAGACCCCCAAGGACACTACCCAGCCTTTCTAATAGCAGGGGACATTTTATGCCAATATTCCGCGCCCACATTTCTCCCTAACAAACCTAAATTTTAAAGAGCTGATTCTCTATATTAACCGGAATCTCTTTTGTTTGGGGAAGAGAGGGGCGGGAGGGGGGGGGCAGAGAGGGACAAATGGCATGGAAAGCCAAGGATGTACATTTCCTTAGGATTTGTGCCCCAAAGTAACAGCCTGGTCCAAAGGCATTCAGTTGTCACCTTTTCTTTTTTTGCCCGCATACATGGACCCACTTTCTTCCATTTCTGTCTGGATGTCCTGATGAAGTGGTATTGGGAAGGTTCCCTATAAAGGAGTCTGGCCACTTGGAGCACAAGTTCCCGATCCCAACCGGGAGGGAAAGGGTTGCTTTGTCAAGACTTGGAGAGGGACACAACTAACTAGGCAGCCTTGCACTTTTCTGTTGGACAGATAGCTACTACGTTTTGTAGAATTTCACAAGCCCTGCCTTTTCTTTGCGGCAAGTACAAATGACCAAGTGCCAAGAAGTGAGAAAGCATCACTCAGTGAAAGGAGGACATCCTAGTACATTGGTGGCATCCCCTTCCCAGAGATCTAAGGGTCTTGGTGTTCCCGCTGAACTGCACCCCACTCTCCTTCTCCATGGCAGCCACCCTCATGCGCCAAACCCCGCCTCCCTGCAGGGAAGACACCCTGGGAGTGAGGATCTTGGTCCCACCCAGAGCCTCAGCAGCCTAGGCACCTTGGTCCCCAGCCAAAGGACTGGGCGAGAGTTTCCAGAGGTGAAAGCTCAGGCCCAGGACTCTCCACCCGCTCCCTCCCAGCCATGGCTCCAGGCCACACTGGAGACACAGGCTGGCGACCAGGGGCTGCCAAGGTGGCATGTCCTTTGTTGATGGGTGGTCATAAAATATATTTATTTGCCATGCCTTGAACTCTCCCACCACCCCCGCCCTGGCAGGGCTGGAACACTGTGGGCTTTGTTTGCCTGCCTGAGGCTAGAGCCCACAGGGTCCAGAGCGCGGGGCTCCCAGCCTCCAAAAAAAGTTAGGTAGAATAATGGGCAAACAGGCTTTCCGATGCAGAGGAGCTTGCTGAAAGGGCGAGCAGTGAACGAATAGTTTTCTTTTGCACAAGTCACTGGTCAGTCCACTGGCTCTGGGCAGCCTTTGAAGGGAACCCCTCGGGAAGGAGAGAGGCTGGAAGCCCAGCACGGTCCCTGTAGGGGATCCCTGGCAAGGCCCCACAAGGAGACTGGCCAAAGTCACGTTTAGGGGCTGGGGGGTGGGGGGGAGGGACAGTCAAAGGGGCTACTGGAGGTGGTTCACCCAGGGGACCAATGCATGCCTCCCTCCCTAAACCTTCATGGATTTCAAGTGGATTTTGCGATGAAAGCGAAAATCAACAAAATCAGAGACCTTGCTACCTTATGGTCACGGAGAAAGGGAAGTTCGTTTGAAAAGGTCTCAGGCAGGACATCTTGCGTGAAATAACCCACCCCAAAAGAGAAGAACTAAAGCCAGGATTCGGGAAAGCGCTGAGCGCGAAAGCCAGATTACCGAAATGTGGGATTTACTGCTCCGCCCAGAGAACCGCTCTGAGGTTTAGTGATTTGTTAGAAATTATATAATTATCGGAACGTTTGCTCCAAAACTTTTAAGTAAAAACCTCATTTTTCGCCAAGAGAGGCTCTCTCTCATTGGTGTCACTTGTGACCCACAGTTAAAAGTGTCCTGACTTGGAGAGAAGGTGGGACAGAGAAGGGATCAGATTTGACTGCAGACTCCCTGTGGCAGAAACTACCTTTAAAGTTGTGTGACTTAAAATGGTCTGACAAAAATCTTATTTGAATACAATAGTTTTCTGCTCACACAAGAGAACCCACCTATAACCTGGTCCCTATTTTTCAAGTCCGCTACAGTTTTCTGAGAGAAGCAAATTAACAGAGTGCTTTTCAAACATTCTACTTCTCTCTCTCCTCCCTGGGGGCAGGGTAGAGGGTGGGGAGTGGGAGGGACTTGGGGGGGGGGCGGGAAGAAAATGCTAGCTTCTCTAAGTCAAATCAAGGGTAACCTGTGTTCCATCAATTGAATGGAGACATTGTGAAATTGGTGGAGTTACACCACCATCTGTCGTTAAACTTTGGGACTACAAATTTTGGGACCAATAAATCTTAATGAGTGTTCTGAATATTTACATATATATACTTTTTATCCTTTATATAGATCCTTTTTTCTGAGATGAGGTTATTAGAGAATTCAGGTATAAGCAGGGGTTTATGAGCAGATGACACATACCTTAGATTGACCTCGACTCTGAAGTAACAAATATCTGCTCATAAACCCCTGCTTATACCCGAGTTCTCTAATAACCTCTTCTCAGAAAACTAAATACTCCTCATCTGCCAACCTTCAGATAAAGCCTGTTAAAATCAACCCAGAACCTGCATACACCCCTCCTCCACCTCTTCCCCTCCCACCTCCTCCTGACTGCTCCTCTAGGAGGCTGTTAGAGATGAACAATGGAGACTCAACCACAGGGACCACCTGTGTCCTGCAGTGACTAATAGACTTTCTATTCTCTCTTGAATGCAACCTAGTTCTTTGTTAGTGTATCAAATCTTGAATCATGTCAATGCAGCACATCTCTTCTAAGAAGGTGACTGGGAGGATCTTGAAAAAGTGAAAGGCAGTTAATATCAGGTTCTATGTCTGGTTAATCTTGCTGTACAGACAAAGATCAATTGCTCTGGAATAGAGTCAGGCTAAGTAGATTCTATACCAAATAAGATTCCATATCTAAATAAAGATGGAGAGGAGATAAAGAATGCCAATAGTGACCCCAAAGCCTCCATCAGGCAATGATGTCCTTTATAGAGAATATTACAATGGAATTATATTGTATCAACCTTTTAAATGCATTACTATTAACAGTCATTGCATACCTTTCTGAGTTAAAGTCGATGGTCAAATTTCTATTTTCTAAAATAAAATATAGCTCCTTACTTATGTTGGTAGGGCATTAACTAGAAACAAGAAGTTGAATCAAATGAAACTCTCTTTGACCCTCCCCCATGACATTTTCTTAGGGTTCATCATAACAGATCTCAGATGTTTTCTGAGAGTCGGTTTCTATAAAGGCAGACATAGTTAAATCATCTAGTCACAGATACTTCTGGCCACATTGGTACCCATATGTGGAACTGACGGACATGATCCAAATGTGTGGAATTGATAGGCACAAGAGCCATTTGCCTATTGATATTACCACCATTATAATCCATCTTTATGTTTATAAATCTCAAGTGACTATGAAATTTTAAACAAATCTTCAAGATATTCCAATCCCTTTGCCCCATTTTAGAATTCATAAAACAAAAGCCCTGCTGTGTGAGCCAGGTCCAACAGCTAGTTAGTAAGACGCTACTCATTGTTTGAATTATTTAATGTTTCTAAACATAATTGCCCCTCTTCTTCTTACCTAAAGAATGGGGATTCACTCCACATGCATGAAAACGGACACGCCTAAGTGACAGCGGCACAGTGCTGACGGTGGTTGACTGTCAAGTCGTGCCCACTCTAATACACAACAGAGAGAAAACTCTGATGACTTGTTTTTCTTGAAAGTCAATTAGGGTCTGCAAAAGATTTCATCAATAGTGTAAAGAGGTTCATCACTGTTGATTGCAAGTATTCATCATAGAAAAAAAACTGATTGCAAGAGGTGCTAACACCAGCCACAGTTTGCGATGTTTGCTGGGGTTAATTATCTCCAGGGACTCACAGGGGCAAAGCGCTAATCTCAGCAGCAGCTCGCCTTTGGGACATTTGGGAGAAATGCAGGCCAGAGACAAAATACATCTTTTCCTTTCTCTCTTTTTTTACTGAATCAAAAAAAGAGCTCTACCAAAATCCTTCCTCAGCATAAATTTTTATTTTGGTTTAATAACCATATGACGTCAGTCACCATAGTAGTTTACACACACGCCAAAAAAAATGCAGCAAAGCAATTTATTATAGCAGGCCACGAAGGATGTCATTTGTCCTCATCGACTTCTCCGTTTCATTTTCCGTTTGTGCCTCCTTGTGTTTCTCCTTCTGTTTCTTCCCTCTGCTGACAGTTTCCCAAAATCATATATATATATATATGATATATATATATGTGATATATATATATGATATATATATATATATGATATATATATATATATATATATATCCAATTGCTTACTCATAACCCATACCAAATTCCCTAACATCAGGTTGAGCTCAAGTTACTGTAGAGACTCCAGTAGAAGCCTACCCGAATAGCAGCCAAGGCACCTAATTGTACCACAAAAGCTGCATTAAAAATGTGCTGGAAAACTCAGCTTGTACATGAGCATATGCATGCATATCGACCCTGTAGGACAGAGTAGAACAGCTACAGAGGAATGCCAAGGCTGGACAATCTTCGTGGAAGCTGGCTCTTGTTTTGGTTAGCAGCCAAACCCCCAAATGCCACCCCACCAGGCTTATAGACAGCACCATTCAAGCTGTGAAAAGTTCCTAACTTCCCGTCTTCTTCACTTCTCAGGCTGCCTTTTCTGTTTGCTGGTTAATGCTGAGTGTTACTTTCACACACCACTGATTGCTAAAACGTTGCATACCCAAGTCACTGGGTCTTGTTTCTAAGGGGACACACATGTCAGCCATGATCCTTTAGTGGTCATATGCAAACTTCCCTCCTCAGAGATCGCAATCAGTCATTAGGCTTTAATTGCCCCCCCCCATTAACCTTTCAGTATTCTCTTTATCACCATGGTGGTTACCTTACTTCAAGGCTTCATTATTTCTTACTTGGTCATTCTGGGTAATCATCTTCCCTACTTACTTTCTGTCTCTCTTTGTCCCGTTGCAGGCTGTAACTGCTTCCCTAGCACAATCTGAACATGTCCCTGAGAGTCAAGAAAAGATCCCTACCACCAATGGAGTCTAATCTTAAGTTCTAAGCCTACTACACACTTGCTTGTTTGAAAAACAAAAATGAGAGTCATCCTCAAGCAAAGCCTGTTTCTATGTGAACTATGTTCTTCCAGAACATCGCCAGATATGTTTTTAAATGTATCCTTTTCAGCAAATCTCTAAGTCTGCCTTGCAGCCCAGTTTTCTGGCTAAAATAGTGTGCATAAAATCATTATTCATATGAATGAAAGAACTTGGCAAATAGATATTGCGATAGTTTATTGTGCCAGCCAGGCCCATAAACACAAGTAGGATTAATTGAAGGGCGGAGGGATAAATGGCTCAGTGAGCCTCGCCTTGCTTGTTCTGTGCCTCAAGTTAAAGGGGTACACTACCTGTGGGATGCCTAGCCTGTGGACTGTGTCGTTGCAAGTTGAGGTCCCTTTAATCCCACAGGATTGGAATGTTCGTCTCTGGAGCTGGGGACCAACAGTTGGTGACTTACCTTGCTGTTTGCTGCCTGGATATATAGCCCAGCTCTCTCTACAGAAAGGGACTGGCAACTGGCGCCTCTCAAGCCTTAAAGGACTGCTAGTGTCTCACTGCTTTATAATTTAACTGTTAATTTCTTATATTATCTATCTGTATATAATTTAATGGTTCATTTCTTGTATTATGTATCTATCTTTATAAATGTATTTATATATAATTACTAGCAATCTGGTTTGTCTCGCTAGAGAACCCTGTCCAACACAGATATTAAGGTATATTTATCTGGCATTCAAATTCCCAGCTGCGTTATTTAATGGTTTAACAAGTATTTACAAGGGAGTACCCCCCCAAAAAGTTATTTTTGCCAAGGCTATGTACTTAATATTTTTTTACAAAACAACCTATCACCTTCAAAATAATCTCCAATACACTTAATACATTTGTCAAATCTGTGTTTATATTTTTGGAAACATTTTTTTCCAACCTCATCTTTTTGGAAAGTTGACAGTACCTCCCTGTTTTTTATCTTCACCTCTTCTACATCATCAAATTGTTGTCCTTTCATGTCCCTCTTCATTCATAAAAACAAAAAGAAGTCTCATGGAGCAAGGTCAGGTAAGTAAGGTGCTTAGGGTAAGAAAGGCATGCTGTTTTGTTTGTTTGTTTTTTTTTTGCCAAAAACTGACTCATTGAGATGGCTGCTTGAACAGGTACACTATTGTGGTGGAAAAACCAGTCCCGTCTTCCACAAACCAGGCCTTTTTTGTCACACACTGTTCTGCAATCTTTACAGAACCTCTACACAGAAAGCTTGATTAACAGTCTGACCTGGTGGAACAAACTCCAAACGCACTATTCCCTTCACACAAACAAAACAAAGTAACCCTTGTCCAGATCTGTGATTTCACAAGTGAGCTTTTTGGGGGGTGAGGTGACCACCATGGTGTCTTCCACCAGCTTAGTGGACTTTTGCTTTTGGGGTCATAGAATAGCGCCATGTCTTATCACCAGGAATGACCTTGGAAAAGCATCTGGGTTGCTTCAGAGCGTGTCTTTCAAAGCTTGGCATGTTTCCAGTTCACCTTCTTTTTTCCTGGTCAACCAGAGCCCCAGACACAAATGTAGCAGCATCCTTTCTCAGTCCCAAATCTCCCATTGCAAGTCGCTGAGCCGAGCCCCAAGACAGTTGAGGTAACGTACCCATCTCTCCCAAGGTCTTTTGTTGGTCTTCGAGAACAAGTGCACGAGTATCGTCGACATTTTAATCTATTCGAGAAGTTGGTGGATGTCCAGAAAGAGGTTGCTCATCAATCAACATTTCACCTTCTCTAACATGAGAAAACCACTCATACACTTGAGTTTTTCCCATAGTGCTGTTCTTGTAAGCTATGTTCAACATCACAACAATTTCAGAGGCATTTTTCCCGAGCAGGAAACAAAATTTTACAGCTGTATGCTGTTCCCTTAAATAGGCCACCACACAAAATGAGATTTGAACGAAACTGCTTTATGAAAAATTCACTGTGACTAGAGAGAATCTTCCCAGGCTACCCTGCTGGGTGGACTAACTCAGAGCAAGTTGCTTAATGCTCCCCTAGTGGGGAAAATGCATACTGCAAAAGCTCTGCCCCTAGGAGAGATTTTGTTTGTTTTTTTTTGGGTGTGGGGGTACCCCAACATATGTATGAAGCCCTATGCTAAGTATTATGAGAATTAAAGATATATTAGATGAAGTCCCAGCCCAGATATTATATTCCAGTGAGGAAAATAAGGTATATATGTGAATTACTTCAATAAAAATGAATTTCCATGAAATGTAAGAAAGAGGTTTATGCTGGATACTGTGATAACAGAGAAAGAATTCTTAAAACTACAGGAAGAAATTTTTATAAAACAAACCCTATGGTTGTGATGATTACTAAAAATAGATATATTTTAATTTGCTCTAAGAACACATCGGCCCATGAGAAAATTTTAAGATACCAAATTGCTGCCTCAGCAATTGTCTAACCTTTGGGTAAGTGCACAAAGGTGTGGTGAAGAACTGGTCATTGCAAAGACAATGGTTAGTTTAGCAATGATGGAGAGGGGTTCAGGCCGCAACCTTGAGTCATTTCATTTTACTCTCAGGCACAGAGTCCATCTTTTATGAAAAGACTGAGAATTGGACCAGTTTTAACTCCACAAAACAGCTGTACCACAGACGGGGAGTTTGAATAGAGTAAAAGAACTGATAAGAAAGGAAAGCCAACTAACAAAATCCAGAAATGTTCTAAGTATGGAAAGGAAGTCAAGTGTTTTCCTCTCCCGCATCCTCTCTAACGCTCAAGGACATCAAGTACGTTATCTTGGGTCAGGATGGTCTCCTGGGAACGCACATGGGAAATTACAATCCTTAATCATTTCTCCACCAATAAACAGATATTTTTTATTATTCCACTCTCAGTAAGTACAATGATAGCCAGTGCTTTCTCAGATAACTTTATCTATCTATCTATCTATCTATCTATCTATCTATCTATCTATCTATCCATCCATCTATTGATCATCTATCTATCTACATACATATATCCTACTCCCTCGATGTCTCTAAATCCCTTACTTTAATCCCCTATCTGGTTCCTTCCGATTTAACTCAATAAAACTATTTTTCCTCTTTGTCTCTTTATCTCTCCTTCCATCTTCTTTAAGAAAGCATACACACACAGGTTATGATTCCTTAAGAACACAGCTAAGGATGCAACAAACGAAGGGACAAGGAGACTAGTTTTTTCATGTAAAAATAAGAAAAAATATAATCAGTGCTGTCAGCTTTTTAAAGTTCTTGATGTCTCCAGATGATGGAGAAATGAAAGAGCCTCCTATTACCACTCTACATGCCACCCACATGGAAAGCAATATGGCAACTTGTGTTGTTGTTGTTGTTTAATTAGTTCCATAGGTAGATTGTAGCATAAAAGGATTGAGCTAAGCTACAGAAGAAAAAAAATCACCAAAAGTTATTGATTCTAGAATTAGTTAGGATTGAATACACTTCTAAACAATATAAAGATTCAACAATAATATTGTAGTCTAACTGCTACAATGATTCTTTTTGGTAGCTTTTAATAACACACACAATGTATTACTGTTTTAAAATAGTACGGATGTGCTTTATACAATTGATGTATGTATATATGTGGATTGTGATAAGAGTTGTATGAGCCCCTAATAAAATGTAAAAAAGAAAAGAAAATGATTAGAGCAAAGAATGTATAGATGTGCTTTATACAATTGATGTATGTATATGCATGGATTGTGATAAGAGTTGTATGAGCCCCTAATAAAATGTTTAAATAAATAAATAAATAGATAAATAAATAAATAAAATATATTAAAAGAAGACTAGGTGAAAACAGAAGAACCTACCATTGTGAAAGGCCCTTCAAGATGACTCACAATGCCTTCCTCCTGACATCTACTCCCTGTGTAGCCCCTCCCACAGTTTCTCCATAGGGCACAGGTGGGGATACCTCACTACTTTCAGTTATAAAGGACCGTTTTGTCCACCTTGGGCTTTCAATCTTTCCATGTCTTTCATCGTTTGCTGGACCTCGTGTGAGTACCCTGTGGAGAGGTATGCTTAACAAAGAAGGGAAATATCCAGCCACCTGCCAAGGAAGAACTATGGCCTATTAACAACCATGAAGCTAATTTTGTGAGCAAATCTTTCTTAGCAGTTACTTCTTCAAATGACTGCAACCCTAGTCAATACCTTGATTTCAACCTTGTGAGCGAACCTATAAAATCCTGATGCTTCACGTCTCAAATAATTGGCTGCTCTGTGGTTTGAACCTACCACCCGCTCTACAAGGAGAAAGCTTACTTTTTTTAGGGTTTCCATAATTCAGAAGTAACTGTCCTGCTATAAGTTTGTTTTAAGAACACCTCACGTGGGGCAAGAACCACCCCAGCTTTGCCTCTTGAACATTCCTAACACTAAGAAACCATTCCAGAATATGACCTTGAGTCCACCACCTGAATTTCCAGAACATCTAAAACAGATTTGATGCATTGAACACAAATAACAGAAGACCTGTGAGCGGACATCACGAGCATCATATATATATAATGGTCACTCAAAGGACAGGAAAGAAAGGAATGGTGAAAGTAGATGTCAGAAGAGACTCTGAGACTTGCTCTTCATCACAGAGTAGCTAAAGCATAAATGGAAGAACAAAGGAAGTCCAGGTACTGATAACAAATTCCGAAGGGCAGCTCAAGAAGACAAACCCAAATATTAAAATGAAGTATGCAAGGACCTAGAATTATAATATGTTCATCATATTTGAAACTAAAAGAACTCAAGGGAAAAAAATTCAAGCTTCAAGTTGTGATCTTGAAAGATTCTGTAGATCAAATATTGAATGATGCAGGAAGCATCAAGAGAAGACGGAAAGAATACAGAGTCACTGTACCAAAAAGAACCAGCCTTCCTCCCACCATTTCCGGAGGTAGAGTTTGAGCAAGAACCAATGGTGCAAGAGGAAGAAGATCAAACTGAACTGAATGCATTGGCTCAAAACAAAGTTCTAGGAATTAAAGGAATATCATTGAAGTGTTTCCGCAAACTGAAGAAGCACTGGAAACACTCATTCATGACTGCCAGGAAATATGGAAGACAGCTACTTGGCCAACTGACTTCAAGAGATCCATATGTGTGCCCATTCCAAAGAAAGGTGGCCCAATAGACAGCTCAAACTATAGAATAAAATCATTATCGCATGCAAACAAAATTATGCTTAAGGTCATCCACAGTGTTTGCAACAGTACATTCATTCGGAGATTTCAGAAGCTCAGGCCAGATTCCTATATTTGTTTGTTTGTTTTTAAATTGGGCCAGATCTATATATAACCTCTCTGGGGGATGGGCAACAGAAAAGTAGGTGAAGGGAGATGCCGGACAGTGTAATAGAAGATAAATTAATAATTTATAAATTATTAAGGGTTCATGAGAGGGGGAGCGGGGACTGAGGGGGAGAGAAAAAAGGAAAATGAGGAGCTGATTCCAGGAACCCAAGCAGAAGGTGAATTTTGAGAATGATGAGGGCAACGAATATATAAGAGTGCTTTACACAATGGATGTATGTATGGATTGGGGTAAGAGTTGTATGAGCCCCAATGAAATGATTAATAAAAAATCAGGCCAGATTCAGAAGAGGATGTGGAACAAGGATTACCATTGCTGATGTCAAATGGATCTCAAAGCAGAGAATACCAGACAGCTGCTTACTTGTGCATCATTGACTATACAAAGCATTCAGCTTTGGGGTTCATAGTAAACCGGATAACCTCGTGAAGAATGGGAATTCCAGGACACTTTATTGTGCTCTGAGGAACTTGGACTGGATCATGAGGCAGTTGTGCAAACAGAACAAGGTAAAACTGCATACTTTAAAATCAGGAAAGGTGTGTGGCAGGGTTCTATCCTTTCACCATATTAGTTCAACCTGTATGTTGAGCATATAATTAGAGAAGCTGGATTATAAGAAGATTGTGACATCAGGATTGGAGGAAGGCTTATTAACAACTTGTGAGATGCAGATGACACAAGCTTGCTTGCTAAAGTGAGGGGGACTTGAAGCACTTACTAATAAAGATCAAGAATTATAGCCTTCAATATAGTTTACAACTCAATGCAAGGAAGACCAAAATTCTCACAATTGAACAAATAAGTGACATTGTGGTAAATTGAGAAAATGTTGAGTTTGCCGAATATTTTGTTTTACTTGGATCCATAAGCATTGCCCATGGAAGCAACAGTCGAGAAATCGTATGTACATCTGCTGCACAAGATTTCATTAGAGTTTTGAAGAGCAAGGATGTTACATTGAGGAATAATGAGCGACTGGTCCTAGCCATGGTATTTTCCTTTGCCTCATGTGCATGTGACATTTAGATGCTGAATAAGGAAGGTTGTGGAAGAACCAATGCATTTGAATTGTGGTGCCGGAGAAGAACCTTGCCAGGACCGTGAACTGCTCCATGGCAAAACAATCTTTATGGTGAAAGAAGAGAGGCCCAAATGTACCTTAGAGACATGGATGGCTAGTAAGACTTCATCTTACTTACTTTGGACATGTTGTCAGGAGAGACCAGCGCCTGGAGAAGGACATCATGTGTGGTAAAGTGGAAAAGCAAAAGGAGAAAGGCCCTCCGTGAGATGGATTGACACCGTGGCTGCAGTGACACTCTCAGGCCTAGGAACAATTGTGAGGGCGGTGCAGGACTGTGCAGTGTTTCACTCTGTTGTACATGAGGGCCATTGTGGGCTGTAGCCAACTCTAGGGCACCCAACAACAAGAAACCATTAGCTAATAAATGTCTGATCTTCTTTTTAAAAATCAATTTATTGGGGGCTCATACAATTCTTATCACAGTCCATCCATCCATACATTGTGTCAAGTACATTTGTACATTTGTTGCTCTCATCATATTTGCTTTCTACTTGAGCCCTTGGTATCCGCTCCTCATTCCCCCCTCCCCCCCACAAATGTCTATTATTTTGAGGCTTCCATTTTTGAGCACATGGTTATAGAGCCATCAGTAGCTAATACACCCATGATGATGTGGATAGTTGTCTGGTAACTGAGACGACACATTTAAGTGGTAGAGTTTCAGGTTCTCTTTCTGTCGTTCTCTCTCTTCCTACTTTTCATATTTCTAAATTACTTTACTATCAAAATTGATTACTTTGAATTTTGGAAAAATAATTAATTTATTGAATGACCATTTTTAATTTTATTTTTGAAAAGACAATGGCCTTCTAAAGGGGCCACTGTAAAGGTAGCCTTTCATTGTACCACAATCTAGCTCACAGAGAATTGAGGCCTCAGAGAAATTCCACAACACGTTAAGGGCTGACTCAGTTATGAGAAAAGATTTGATACTTCAAATACAGTATCCTCAGTATCACATCTCCTAATAAAACTAACTTAATCTCAAGCACTGGACCTAATTCTATATGGAATTATATTTCAATTTTTATCGTTAATTTTATTTACTAAATAGACTGACATTCTACATGTTGATAATAGAGTTAAACTTCATTCCCACATTTTAAAAGTACATTTCATGAGCTAGCAGGAGGTATAAATACCAATTTACCATTGCTTTTGAGAGCATATATCCTGTTTTAGACAACTCATTTGTAACATAATACAGTTTTACTTGGCAACTACCTATGTATGCCTATTAGAAAAATCATATAGGTAACATACCTTTTAATCTTTGATTATATTGCCCGGGTTGGTCTTAAAGTATTTTCAGTCTTTATTCCAAGGTAAATGAATAAAAACAAACCCTAAGCTGATAAAGTTAGACAAGTCTCTCACTTCATATTTAATCCTAAGAAGCAACCATAGTCTCTTGAGGTTTCCCTAATTAAGTTATAGCACAAAATAGTTGAATTAGGAAGGTCAAAGCGAGTTCTAAATTAGTTTAGCAAAAATAGCAAGTCAATAAGTATGTTTTTATCTAATTACAATAAACAAGCTAAGACAAATGAGTTGTGTAATCTGTTAATAATTATACTTCATACCTTCTTATTATAATTACCCCCAAATAATAATTTTCTGCCAAGCGTATTTCTTTAGAAGTTTAAGTCATAGAAAACCATTTCAGGATCAGGATCATCTTGATTACATAATCAATTTTGATAATACCTAGATTATCATTTATATTTAAACAAGTTGATAAAATACACATACCAAATAATTTTTAAAGGAATATGCAAATGAAGATTAATTAGTTATTTTGACAATATTCAAAGAAGAACTATATACATCAAGTGCATTATTAAGTTCACTTCAGGAGACTATTACACAGAATATTATCATGAACATATATAAACATGGTTCCTCCCCTAAGAGTATATCATTTTTGTTAAATAAAATTTTGCTAAAATGAAACTTCAATACTTATCCAAAGAGTCCCACATTCTCTGACTTATTTTTTTGAAGTTGAAAAAAACCTTTTCATTACTTCTATGATCTTTTGTCCATCATGTTGTTGATTCATCTTCTATAACAATCCTTTTTTCTACCTCCTCACTAAATTCTGTGAGTCAGGATCAAAGACAAAGATGTCTGAACTGCTGAAAGAAATGTACGATATTTTAACCAATTGAAGAAAACTCATTGATACCATCCATGGTGTATCTTTTTTCCTTCTTCAAATAACTAGGCCATTAAGGATCAGAAATCACAGAGTTTCTTTGCTGGGAGAAAAAATACTAGGTACTTGTTAAACAAAAGTATACATTCATTAGTCCATGATTCTAGATGTAATCAAGTTCAGGTAATTTAGTTTTAGATAATAGAACATACTGTTACTGAGGGAAGGCATTCCAAAATGAGCCGTGACGGGTAATTCCGTCTCTAAGCGATGGTTCCTCGGAGCTCTACCTTGCAGATTGTAACAGGGAAATGTGGCGAGCAAATGTGACAGGTTCAAAGGAAAGGAAGTCCTTACAGCTGTTCTGCTGAGAATTAGACAAATCGTGGTCATGGAAGATGGATCTCTTTTGCTTCACGAATTCAATTCAAATCAGCAAATGTATTTTGAGTTTGTATTATTTGTGTCGATATTTAATCTAATCATGATCTTTGAATTAGCTAGGTCCTTTTCAGACCCAACCCCATTGCTGTTGAGTCAATTCTGACTCGTAACAACCTCATCAGACAGAGTAGAACTGCCCCGTCGGGTTGCCATGGTTGTAAGCTTTATGGAAGCCCACTGCTTCATCTTTCTCTCAAAGAACAGCTGGTGGGTTTGAACCGCAGATCACTGGGTAAGCAGTTGAATGCTTAATCACTGCAATGCCAGAGGTTCTAGAGGTCACCTTAATCCAAGATTCTTCCCAAGAAGAGGTATTTAATAGGGGGTTTGTTATGGTGTATATTTCTTGGAGTCTTTTATTAAGAGCAATCAGGAAGCTGTCTGAAGATACCTGACTAGACACGCTCTTTTCAGACATCCTTGCATTTCAAAGCGAACACCTCTGGGTGACTGAAACTTCTTAATTTGCTCTTCTGCCCAGTGTCTGTAACTTCCACCCAGAAGGGCATGTGCAACGTTAACAGAGAGGATTGGGCAGTTTTTGTTATTCACCCCCCTCGCCCCCTCTCCACACACACCCCTCCCCATCACCCCCTGCTATAATGATGGCTCATCTTTGAACCAGGAGGGAAAACACAGAAGAATCAAGAGCATGTTTGGAAGAGCAGGTTTCAGATCTCTGTGTGACGTGATGGAGCCAACAGAGACCAGACCCATCAGAGACTCTGGACGGAGGCTCCGAGTAGCAGCATGGGGCCTATTGGTAACTCTTCCTTAGGTTGACTCAATGGCAATGAGTTTGTTTTTTATGCCTTTCCCCTTACCTGGTGTGAGACTATGGGATGGGGGGGCAAAGTTATAGGTGAGCAGGATTTCTGGCCCATGGAGGCAAAGTCCAAGAAAGAGACTCTGTAGCTGAGAGATGGGAAAGCTGGAGAGAAACTTGGGCACTCACGTGAAGCAGAGAGAGAACTGGAGAGACTTGGCTGCTGGCTTAGGACACCAGTGACTGTATCCTGACTGCTGATCTTGACTTTTGGTAACCTATTAATTTCCCTAGTAACCCCCCTAATGGTGAGTATTGTCTGTGAGCTCTGTGTGGCCCTTGAGATGAATTATCGAACCCAATATAAATGTAGGGTGGCCTGGGAGGAATTGCTGCTTACAGTATAGGTCAAGGAGGATGGAGTATGCAGGCGTGTCGGACACCTGCTCCGTGGCAATGAGGAAGCCAGAGGAGGCATATACATCTACCCTCCACTGCTCTCTACGACATCACCCATGGCATTTTCCTTGACTGAATATTCAGGACATGCTTATCTCCTGGAAACTCGCCTCCCTGCTTCCCTTGCCCCCAGATAAATCTGGACTCCCCTTAGGTGCCAGTCGTGTGTCACTCCTTCCGACGTGTTTAAACTGGTACTTCCTCTTGAGTCCTCTAAAAAGAGCAACTGGGTCAGAGGTTTGGTTAGGCTAACTTGCTTTTGTGTTATCTCCTCAATGGTCATCTTAAGTACAGCATGGAGCCCTTGCCTGGTTTAGCAATCTTAACTTTATACAATGGGCTAGGTCTTAGGAAGAACTTGAGATTCTGCTGTAGAAGAAAAGAGGGTGGCCAAGCCTCTTGCAGGGAATGTGCTCATCGGGTGAGACAAAGCAATGAAGAGGATTCCCTGTGAGGTTACAGAGAGTCAAATTTGATTACAGGGACCTGAAATTGCTAAGCCAGGCAAAGACTCCATGCGTGTTCTGAGCTGCAGAGATGTGAACTTTTTAGTGGTGACCACGGTTCCTTCTCTTGCTCTTTCTAAGGCAGTGTCTTTTCCTAAGTCACTGACTCGCAAGATTGAAGCTTACATACAGGACTATCAATCAAGTGCATTTATTTCTCTACATCTTCCTTATTCAATCAGCATAAGAAGAAATCTAAGAGGCGCATAAGAAACATGGTCTCTATGTAGATTTCATGGGGCAGGCCCAATTTAAAATGTTTGAGACAAGTACTGGATTTATCACTCACGGCCACTAAACAGTGCCTAGTCAATTCTGACCATATACGTCAGATTGGAACTGTGGTCTCTGTGGTGTTGAAGAGTTGTGTTTTAGGAATTAGAGCTTCAGACCTCTCTTCTAAGGTACCTCTGAGACTCAAATCCCCAGCCTTTCAGTTGTCAGAGAGACATGTGAACTCCTGGTATCCCCCAGGGACTCTAAGCCGAAGAGGTGTCACTATTATTTTACCAAATACAGGCTAAGGTTCCTAAAATACAGACTAGGAGAGAACAATATGTAACAAGATAGAACATATAAATTATTAAAGTGTTATTGAAAAAATAATCAAAATCACCACGAAAAAATGGTTCTTCTCCTTTGCAGAGATGGGGGATTACCATATACTAGGTGCAGAAAATAAATTTGCTATTAGAGGTATTAATTCATTTCTTAGCTCAATGTTTAACATCACGCAAGGAAAGATTATTATGAACCAATTTTATTTTTCTTTCTGTATAGTTAAGTGTGACTACAGTAGAATACATTTCTTATGTTTTCTGGGTTCAATTTTGGAGTATTGATTCTGGAATGGCAAACTTTGGACGGTCCAGAAAGGTAATCAGCTTCTTGTTAGATGTCTTGGTGTCAGTTCCAATGTACACGAGAATGAAACACTCCGTGGTCCTGCCCCACCCTCACGGTAATTGTCAGGTCAGCCCACTGTTGCCGCCACTGGGTCAATCCATCTCCTTGACAATCTGAATTTTTTTTGTTTTTTGCTGCCCCTCTTCATGACCAAGCATGCTGTCCTTTTCTGGGGACAGAGGTCTCAGTATGTGAGGCGAAGGCTCACCTTCCATGCTTCTCATCAGCATTCTGGTTGTCCTTCTTCCAAGACAGATTTGGACTCACAAGCAGATGAAAAACTTATTGATAACTAATATATTGAAATTGAAATGTTAACATGCTATATCTAATATTGTCAACACCTGGTTAATCTGCTAATTATTAGGGTAGTCTCTCTTATGCTGGGTCTTACTTTCATCAAATAGTTACCAAGTGGGCGTGGGAAGTCTATCTAGAAAAGGAACAAGAGTTATTACTTATACAGAAGCACCCCGACAAATTGCTAGTTCACTACATGTATAGCATAAATTAGACGCTAGAAACATTAACACTGCTTGTGTTTCCTGCAAAGACTCTAGTAGCCGTATGAAAACATAAACTACAGACAGTGGGGAATCTAGCCAATTGCATTTTTGAGAAGAGATTTTTCTCGAGTAGAAAAAAAGGGCTTAAAACTCAATAAGAAGATTTCAAAGGACCCAATTAGGAAATGAGCAAAATACACGCGGAGCCATTTCACAGATGAGGCTGCACAATAGCAAACAGGTATGGAAAGATGCCTGGCATCGCTGGCCTTTGCGTGTCCATTAGAAGAACTATGGGACAGAAATACCAAATGCTAAGAGAACATGGAGCAGCTGGATGGCTCATGCCCAGTTGGTGAGAATATAAAAGTGTCCTCCAGACAACAGTGTGATGGGTTCTTACAACACAAAGTACGTATTTACCAGACACTCCAGGAATTGCATTCCTGGGCATTTATTCCAGAGAAATAATGCCTGTGTCCACGCAAATACCCGTACAGAAATGTTTATAACAGCTTTATTGGCAATACTCCCCAACGAGCAGCAACCAACAGGTAGATGGTTAAAGAAATTGTGGTACATGCAGGTACACGTGGAATACTATTCAGCAACAAAATGGAGAAAACCCTTTGATACACAGCACAACTTGCCTGGGTCAAGAGCAACATGCTGAGTGAGCACTGGAACCTTCAAAGGTCACATAATAGATAATTTCAATTACATAGCATGTTCAAAATAAACTCTAGATATGGAGAAGAGAGCAGTGATAAGGGCTAGGGTCCACAGGAGGGGGAGGGGTGTAACTATTAAGGGGTTGGAAGTGGGAAATCTTGGTTGTTCTAGAACAGTTCTATGAGCAACCAGACAAACTAGCAGGCCTGGTGATCTTCTTCCCAAAATTAGCAAATGAAACCCCAGGAATCACAAGGATCCAGTCTCATTGTGCATGGGTCATCCTAAATTGGCATCCAAAGAATAACGATATGGTGATTATAATATAACATATGGGATAAAATAGTACAGGTTGATATGCACACATTACACCAAGGTGAGTTCTCTGGTTTAACTGTATCTTTAAATTTATATAGGAAGTAAACATTAGGGAAATACTTAGGACCTCTCTGCTTGGTCTAAAATATGTGGAACCAACAGAGAAAATCAAGAATTGAAAAGGGAAGGTGACAATGAATTGAAATAAGGTCAGAGGAGGTAACTGCTATCACAGTCCAAAATAGACAATTTCATTTTGTCCCTAAATAGTATTTAAGAGAACAATCTGTCATTTTATTAATCAGAGTTATGCTTATTTCTCTACTTCTAAAGTAAGAGTACTCTTATGTTTACTGCATCTGGCTTCTAGGACTGAGAGATAATTGTGTTTACTTTGTGTTTTTCACAACCTGCGAGGAGAGTAGAGATTAGAGCTCATCCACCAAGGGAAACAAATCTAGACAAGAGCACTGAAGGAAGCAGCCATTTGGATGTTATATATTATGTAAGAAGATTGGGCACTTTAAGAGAACCATATAATATGTAAATATTCACCCCTAAATTTAAAATGGTAGTATTTATTTTTCCTGATTACCAAAATGATTATATATGATCACTAGAAAAATTTTTACAGGAAGATATAATGAAGAAAGTCTATATTAACCATAATCTCTTCACCCAGGTATTATCAGTTCTAATAATTTAGCATATCCTTCTCAACTCTCTGTTTCAACACCCATCACACACCTCCTGACATTGAAATATGCCTTTTCACCTAACAAATATCTCTGTAGTAGATCTTGTCATTTGTATGAAAACTTTTTTTAAGAGTTCAAAAGAATTAAGCATATGATAGGGCCATAAGTTAGTCTGTCAACTATCAATTTCCTACAGAGGTGTGTTTATCTACCCTACAATAATTTTAAATGTATTCGTTTCATCTTGTAAGTTTGATACTATGGCCTTGTATCTTTTAAAGTTTTGCTATTATGTGAAAATTCCTGGATTTTCTTTATCTTCTTCTGATGTTATTTCTTTAATTCCTTCAACGTGTCTCTTCCCATCCCTATTAATGCACCCAATTTCCTCCTGCAGTTGGCTTTAACACTTCCTAGAAATGTGGAAATGTAGTATTTTCAGTTTAGTTCTAAGAACATTTTAACTTCTCTTATGAATTTTTAAACCAAAAGTTGTATTAGTTTGTTTCAAAGTACACAGAATAAGCAAATACATTCATTTATTAAATGATGGGTGTAGAAGTTAATTTTTATGATATGAATTATCTGGTATTTATTAAACATCTCCTATGGCCCAGTAAAGGGATTTTTTTGAAGTTTCAAGTACATTAAAAATAAAGCTGTGGAGAGCAGAGTTATGAAAACTTTTTTGGCATCATCAAGCTCCTGGAAGGAATGAACTGCTGGACCTGCAGACTCAGGATCACAGCCTCAGGAGACACCAAGGCCTACTGACATAACATAGTTGACATCCGCAGTGTTCTACATCCTACTTTGGTAAACACAAGCTCTCAAGTAGCTATTCAGACCCCGCCCCCTCCCAAAAGCAATAAGATTGATGCAAATGGAAAGACACATGGAAACAATTAATGCACTTGACTCATGATCACACAAGCAGCAGTCCTCACATCCCTGAGATCAGAAGAAGTTCTACTACGGCTGCTTGCTCTGGAGAGGATGACTAGAAGGTTCTATCTAGAATGGGAGAAAAATGTGGAACAGAGCTCAGAGCCATAGAAGTGGCCAGGCTTATTGGTTGGATGGAAACTTCTAGGATCCCCCAAGACTATAGACTTTGCTCACCCGTCAGGGCCAGATTGAATGCATTTCTCCGTTGGATTAATCAACCTCTGAAAATCAAATGGGCAGCATTTATCCAGGGACAACGTTGAGAAGGCTAGGAAAGAAAGAAGAACAGAACCAGGAAATAGAGGGCAGAAGTGGGATGAGCGAAGGCACCTTGAGGGCCTTGGAAGGGATGCGCTGAAATACATGTGTATGCATGGTTAAATGTAAACCTGACGGTCTTTGTAATCCTCCCCCTACTTCCAAATTAAAGATTAAAAAAAAGAAAAAGAAAATTTGGGTATGCAATGTATGTCTGCTAGTGTGAGTTTGTAAATTGTATTCTCATAACTTCTGTGTTGGCTTACTTTCTTTTTTGTTGACTGAAATGATATATAAAGGGTAGAGTAAAATCTTCTGCTATAATTACTGCTCATTTATTCCTTCAGTTCAGACCTACGTGTGTGTGTGTGTGTGTGTGTGTGTGTGTGTGTGTGTGTGCCGCTCTAGTTGCATAGTGGTCACGAGATGGATGGGCTGCTCTGCACAAGGTCAGCAGCATGAAACTTCCTGATGCTCTACAGGAGAAAGATGAGGTCTTCTGCTCCCATAAAGGTTTATGGCCCTGGAAACCCCTGGATGCAGTTTTCTATTCTATAGGGTCATTTTGAAATAGCACCAACTGTATGGCAGTGAATTTTTGATACACACTATGCTCTTGAGGCTTTATTATGGGTGCCTATATGTTACTAAAAATACATTCGAGTGATGTTCAGGGCGCACCATTTTCTGTCACTTTGTCATGTGTAATTGTTTTTGTAATTGCTGTGATGTGATGCTGGAAGCTGTGTCACCAGTGTTTCCAGTACCAGCAAGGCCACTCACAGTGAAACGACTCAGAACAGACTATACGGAAGCAATAGGCTATTCACTAAAATGCCCATGGATAGGATCAAAACCCTGTCAGTCACTGAAAACCCAATGGCTAGAAGCAGAATGCTGTCAGAGGTACGGCCAGAACGCGAGTACCTCCAGTCAGAAGGCGCTCAAAATATGACTGAGGAAGAACTACCTTCTCAAAGCACAGGCAACCACAGTGAGGAAGATCAAGCAAAGCTTTTGGGGCCGCCATTGCTGATATGGCACACTCAGCACGAGAAGAAAGAGATGCAAATAGCAATTAATAATAGTATGTTGTTAGTAGGTGTCTTCGTGCACTCAGACACCTAACGGCGCTATGCACAACAGATGAAACACTAGAGTCCTGTGCTCTCCTCACCATTGTTCCCAAGCCTGAGCTCACTGTAGCAGCCGCTGTGTTTGTCCGTCTCCTTGAGGGCCCTCCTGTTCTTTGCTGCCCTTACAATTTACTAAATCTGACGTCCTTCTTCAGGACTTGTCCCTCTTGGCAATATGTTCAAAGTGTGTGACATGAAGTCTCGTCATCCTTTCCTCAAAGGAACACCCTGGCCATATTTCTTTTTGGACAGACCAGTTTGTCCTGTTAGCAGTCCATGGTTGTGTTATTCTGTGTTGACTTAGAGAAACAAAATCATAGACACGCCTATGTGTGTAAGAGAGAACTTTATTTCAAAGAGCAATTGTACATTAAGAAATCATCCCAGCTCAATCCACATCAACTCCATAAGGCTGATATTATCCCATATGTTGATACTAGTCCATACATTCCTCTTTAGACTAACATAGCCCTGAAATGATGCCAAATTCAGGAAGATCACAGACCAGCGGGTAGAAAGTCTTATAGATCCAGTGGCGGTGAAAGCAGCTCGGCACTGGCGTGGGCCTCCACGTGGCTCCTCTAGCTCCAGGGCTCTGGCTACATCAGCGTAGTTCATGTGGCCTGTCACCAGGAATGTCTCGCAGGGAATGAGCCTGTATCTGGCCTCCAGTGGGCTATTTATCTCCTTTGAACCTCCAAATGAGGTCATCAAGCTGTGACATGATTGACAGACTAGATTCCACCCCTTCACAAGTTGACATATTATGTAACTGCCGCAATGGTTGTTTCAAGATTCTTCTCCAGCACCGTAATACAAATCCATCAATTCTTCAGTCTTCCTGATTCAGTGTCCAGCTTTCACATGCATATGAGGCAATGGCAAATATCATGGCTTGGATCAGCCATGCCTTAGTCCTCAGAGTAACTTCCTTGCTTTTCAATAGTCAAAAAAAGATCTTGTCCAGCAGATTTACCTAATGTAACACATCTTTTGAGGGTTTTTTTCACTGCTGTTTCCATAACTACTGATTGTGGACCCATGCAAGACAAAAGTCCTTGATCACTATAACCTCTTCTCCATTTATTGATGCCACCTATTGGTCCAATAGGGAGAATTTGGGTCTTCTTTACACTGAATCGTAATCCAAACTGAAGGCTGAGAATGCTGATCGCCATCATCAAGTGTTTCAAATCCTCCTCACTTATAGCAAGCAAGATTGTATCATCTGAGTATCAGAGGTCATCAATAAAGCTTCCTTCAATCCTACTGCCACACTCTCCTGATACAATCCAGTTTCTTTAGTTATCTGCTCAGCACACAGGTTGAACAGTATGGCGAGAAGATACGACACCGACACACACCTCTCCTGTTTTTAAAATGTGCAGTATTCCCTTGCTCCATTCTTACAACTGCCTCTAGATCTAGGCACTAGTTTCTCACGAGCACGATAAAATGCTCTGAAACCCCAATCAAGCACAAGTAAACATCTTTGTAGTATTCTCAGCTTTGAACCAAGATCCATTTGGCATCAGCAATGATATTCCTTGTTCTACATCCTCTTCTGAATCTGGCCTGAACTTCTGGCAGTCCCTTGTCACTGTACTGCTGCAATTGTTGTATAATCTTCAGCAAAGTTTTATTTGTGTACAACATCAATGTTCTTATTCTATCGTTTGAGCATGCTGTTGGGGAACCTTTCTTCCGAATGGACACAAATCTGGATCTCTCCCAGGCAATTGGACAAATAGTTGTCTTACAAATTGCCTGGCATAGAAAGTACAAAATGTGACTCTAGGAAAACAAAAAGTCATTAAACAGTGACATGTAGTTTCCAGAGGTTCAGGCCAAATTCCGAAAATGCAGAACAAGGGATCTCGTTGCTGCTGTCAGCTGGATCTTGGCTCAAAACAAAGACTTCCGTAAAGATGTCTACGTGCATTTCATTGACGATGCAAAGGCATTCAGCCATGTGGATCATCACAAACTATGATGGCCTTGGGAAAAATGGGAATTCCAGAGCACTCCAATTTGCTCATGAGCAACCTGTACACAGACCAAGAGGCAGTTGTGCAAACAGAACAAGGGAACACTACATGCTTTAAAATCAAGAAAGATTGGTGTCAGGTTATAGCCTTTTGACATACTAACTCAATCTGTATGTTGCGCAAATCATCAAAGAACCTGGGTATGTGAAGAAGAATGTACTATCAGCATAGTAAAACAATCTTATCAACAACCTTTGGTATTCCGATGACGCAAACTTGCTTGCTGAAATCGGGGAGGCCTGGAAACACTTGCTGATGAAGATCAAGGATTGGACCCTGCACTGTGGATTTCAATTCAGTGTAAGAAACACTGGACTTCTCACAAAGGAACCAATAAGGACATCATGATAAATGGAGAAAATGTTGAAGTTGTCAAGGATTTTGTCTTTCTTAGATCCATAATCAATGCTCATGAAAGCAGTAGTCAAGATATCAAAAGATGCATTGTGTTGGGTAAATCTGCTGCACAGACCTCTTTAAAGTATGGAAGAGCAAGGATATTACTTTGAGGACTAAGGTGCCCCTGACCCAAGCCACAGTGTTCCCCATTGCTTAATATGCATGTGAATGGTGGGCATTGTCTAAGGAAGACTGATCACATAAGAATAGAGGCATTTGAATGTGGTGCTGGAGAAGGATTTTTAAAAATTTTATTTATTTATTTTGAACGTTTTATTAGGGGCTCATACAGCTCTTATCACAATCCATAATACATCAATTGTCTAAAACACATCTGTACATTCACTGCCCTCAGCATTTTCAAAGCATTTGCTCTCCACTTAAGCCCTTGGCATCAGGTCCTTTTAATTTCCCATCCCTCCCCACACTCCCTTCCCTCATGAGCTCTTGATAATTTATAAATTATTATTTTGTCATACCTTGCCCTGTCCGACGTCTCCCTTCAGCCCCTTTTCTGTTGTCCATCCCCCAGAGAGGAGGTTATATGTAGATCCTTGTAATTGGTACTTTCTTTCCAACCCACTCTCCCTCTATCCTCCCAGTATCACCACTCACACCCTGGTCCTGAAGGTATCATCCACCCTGGATTCCCTGTTTCCAGTTCCTATCTGTACCAGTGTACATCCTCTGGTCTAGCCAGACATGCAAGGTAGATTTCAGATCATGATAGTTGGGGGTCGGGGGGTAGGAAGCATTTAGGAACTAGAGAAAAGTTGTATTTTTCATTGGTGTTATATTGCACCTTGACTGTCTCGTCTCCTCCCTAGACCCCTCTGCAAGGGGATCTCCAGTGGCTGACAAATGGGCATTGGGTCTCCACTCTGCACTTCCCCCTTCATTCACTATGGTAAGATTTTTTTTGTTCTGATGATGCCTTATACCTGATCCCTTCGACACCTCGTGATCACACAGGCTGGTCTGCTTCTTCCATGTGGGCTTTGTTGCTTCTGAGCTAGATGGCCACTTGTTTACCTTTAAGCCTTTCAGACCCCAGATGCTATACCTTTTGATAGTTGGGAGAAGGATCTTACAAGCACTATGGACTGCTCAAAGGACAACCTGATCTGTCTGGGAAGAAGTGAAGCCAGAGTGCTCCTTAGAGGCAAGGACGACAAGACTTCATATTACATGCTTTGGCCATATTATCAGGAGAGTCAGTCCCTGGAGAAGGACATCATGTTTGGTAAAGTGGAGGGGAGGCGAAAAAGAGGAAGGCCCCTGATAAGATGAATTGATATGGTGGCTGTAACAATGGGCTCAGGCAAAGGAGCGATGGCATAGGACCGTGTAGCTGCGCTTAGGGTCACTGTGGGCTAGAGCTGATTCATTCGCATCTCACAACACACAATCTTCAAGGTCCCACTCAGTCATTTGCTGGGAATTACAAAGAGTATGGCAAGAAGAACCAGCCTAAGTAATTCACTGCACCACAGGGGTTAATAGAACCAACATAATCATTGAATAATCAGAAGACTCTACAATAATCAAATCTATGACTGACACATAAGTGTTCACGAATAATAAAATCCCTGAACTTTCCCCACTCCGTGATGATTGCTCCACTGCACATTCTCTCCCTGTTCTCCTAACACTGGAAGATCACATTTCTGGCTACAGGCTCTCAATCTCAGGCTGACGAGAGCCCTTGCAGTGAAGCTACTCCTTCATGATATTCTTAGGCCGAGGTTCAGCAAATTATTACATCTAGACTGTAAACAGTTTGAACCCTGTAAGTCATATGACTTCTTTCACAACTACTCAGTTCGGTGCAAAAAGCAGTCGCAGATGTATTTCATGGCAAAGTGGTAATGCATTCTGTTTATTATGAAGACTACAATTTATATTTTGTATAACGTGCCTATGCCACAAAATATGATGTTTTAAGTTTTTCAAACATTGAAAAGTGTTTACACAATTATAGGCCCCATAAAAACCATGAGTCCGGTCTGCTGACTCCTGGTCTCTGTAGGTGTAAAGGAGCAAGTGAGCATCTGTATAATAGGCAAAGGACTCCCTGTAGCCCCCTGAACATGGCAACATTTGTCCTCCTACAAAGAACTCTGTGCATATGCATGTGAGTAGCACGCATTAGGAGGAAATTTTAGATTTCTACAGATTATAGCATTTTATGCTGGATAATACTTTGCGGTGCCCTGGCTGCTATCAGAAGCACAAACTAGTTGGAAAGGCCAGCTCTCTTCCCATTCCACAGGCATCCAGAAGGCAGTGAGCGAAGCCAGCCGACTTCACTGCAGGACCAGTCCCTGCGCTCGCCACACCAGGTTAGCATTCAATTTTTGTCAAGCGTTTCTATTTTTGTCTTGGACAGTCATTGGGAGAGAGAGAGCTTTTATACATTTTGTGGGTTTGTGATTGTCTTTGTTTTCCTCTCTCCCTCTTCTTCAGTAATTCTTTTTCATCCCTCATTTCTCTCTATGAAATTTGCTGTCCCTTCCACCTGGCCGCCTCCCTGAGCCTATTCTTCCTTGGCTCTGCCCAGGGTGAGCTACAGCATCAGGCAGCATTTGAGTTCAATCAATTTGGTTGTGTTTTTTTTGGGGGGGGGTCTCCTTCAAGGAATTCAGTTTTGTTCTCACTTTATGGTAGATGCATTCTATTCTCTTTGTCCTGCTTAAGTACTCTACTTACTGCTATGCCAAGGGCGGGTCCTTGGGACCCCATAAGCAGTTCCATAGGTTAGACTCAGCCGTCTGCTTATCTAAAGATGACAGCCAAGAGACACTGGTGGCAAGACAAGCATTGGGCAAAGCAAGCCTTGGGGAGGTTCCATATGTTGCTGAACACAAAAATGACGATCTGAAAGGTACATCCTCACTCAATACACAGCAAAACATCCCAACGAATACGCAAAACCTGGTGGGATGCTGGACTCTATCCCAAGATGTCCCTATAAGTCAGAGGTACACACAAGCCTTGCAGGAACCAAACACAATGCTTGCCGTGTCAGCCCTGTGCTCTGCTTCATGGAAATGTTGATCTTGCTTTTGAGCACAGAGCTGCTATTTAGTTTTCTATTTTTAACAATCTCATTGCTATAAATCTACACCAAGGAAGAACCCTTGATTTAGTCCCTTTGACCAATTGCTAACAGAAAATCTTTGTACATACACTTACACACGCTGATGCGTTTCTGGTTAAAAACTGCTGGAAGTAGAAGCCTAGATAAAGAAATAATGTCCTTTAATTTTGGATCCTGTTGACCTTCAAAATAATTCGTGTTCTTTCTCCCCATTCCATTCTAGTCAAGGCTATTTATTTTCTTTCTTTCTGCCCCACAATCCCCTTTTTTACTATTTTTCACTTTTATCAAATTTGGTGAAAAATGATACCCTATTATTCTTTTTAAAAACCCAACATTTTCCCCCACCATTTCTGGTGAGATGTATGCAGAGTGAGATACATGGATAATAAATTATTCAGTTAAATGTCTGTGGTGCCAAATGTGTACAGCTGTGTCATCCGTGTGGATGAAACTGTACTAAGATCACACAAAGATCCCGTTGCTTCCTATTTAATCTTACAAACCTTCAGAATGTAAGGGAAATTCTAATAGGGATTTTTTAATTGTTGGGGGAAGAAAACGGTGCACTGCCTCCTCTCCTGTACTTCCTCATTCCCGATGGCACCCATCCTCTGCTCTCCCTTCCTCCTTTCCTAAGGACCAGGGGAGGTCCACATGAGAAATCCCGGCCTAGTCTGTGACCTTGCTTGTGCAGACAAAATATGAAAGCTATGCCTGCCGCCATTCGGGGCCCAGATCTTCCAGAATGCTAGTTCCTCTGGATCCCCAGCTAACAAAATTTTCCTATTTCAAGTTCTCCAAGCGTGCTGCCTGCTCATTTCTGAGTCTCGATTTTGCTGTTATAAGCGGAGAGTGCCCTTTTTCATTATTTCACCAGATGTTACTGAACCCCATTTTAGAAGGTCCCGTAAGTGGGGTCATGTACTGGGCCGTATTTCGTCCCTAACCTCTTTCACCAGCAGAAGTCTGAGGTTCACGCCTGCAGTTGTGTGTATGGATCCTCCGTTCCTTTTTTATGGGTAAGTAGTATTTTATTATAAAGACTCATGGCGATTTCTTTATCTGTCACCTGTTGCTGACTCTTGGAGTGGCTTCCAGTGGAGGATGCTATAGTTGTCTAAACTTTGAGTTTCTCAACTGATTGTGCTTTCATTGACACAGTTTTTAAAGTGATGGCAGCTGCAGTACCAGCAACTACAAGCTCCCCAGCGAAATGCAAAGTCTGCGTGTCATTTAGAAAATATTTGCTTTGATCAATCATATCTGTGTGCCCAACACTGACTTCCATTTTTAGAACCCCAGATTTGGAGACCTACAATGAACATTAGGACATGCACTGTGTCCTAACAAAAATCTGCAGGTGCATAGATTCAGAGTCGGCTTGGAAGCATACATGGGTTACCAATGACTCAGATAATCCTCATTTTTGTTTCAACATCCTTGCCTGTTGATTCCTTTCCTTAATGTTTGAGGCTTTCTGTAATACGTCTACCAAAACTCCAGGCCGTCTTTTTCTGCTCGGGTTAAGAGAAGGGATGTGAGGCAATACCAGCATACCCTCACAGTGCCTTTCCTTCATAAGGAAGCCAAACTTTCTCAAACTCACACGAGACTCATTGTTGATGATGACCCAGAGCGACTCCATAGGACAGGGTGGACTGCCCCTGTGGGCTTCTGAGACTCTGTTTACGGGAATAGAAGCCACCATCTTTCTCCCAGGGAGCTATTGGTGGGTTCGACCTGTTGACCTTAGAAATCACAAGCCAATGCCTAGCCACGTCACCACCAGGGCAACTCTGCAAAAGAGTTCTCTTCATGTTTCATTGGCCAGAGTGGGCCATCACTAGATCAAGCGCAGCATGGAAAGGAGGGAGAGTCTGGAGATTCTAGAGATGAGCTCAGCAATAACCGCATTTTCCCACTGGGGACGGGTCTCTTATCATGCTGAGAAAGCTAGGGGGTCCATGAGCAGGCAGATTTCGAGGAGATGGCTGAGAGACTTAAAACTAAGTGTTTTTCAGAATGTCTTCCCTTGATTTTTTTTTAAAAACTGATTTATATTTTTTCTCATATAAAATCTCTTCTTAGCTCATGAGATCAAACATGATTTCTTAAAATGCAACTCTTCCCATGTGAAAGCATACAGTAGAGAGTGTTTTTTCGTGTGTTTCAAAGAAGGCTGTAACTGACAAGCATCTATGTTTAGGGCAAAATAAAGCCCGCCAACATATTCCTCTCAGGGCAATAGCTTGTCCATATGAAGATCTAGAGAGGCAGTTTCACTCCCCCCCCATAAAGGAAATATTCACATCTTTCTGCTCAATTTTTCTCAATTTCTTAGACCAACCATTGACATAGCTCAACGTTTGCTCAAATAGTGTATTTAATATGTAGCAGCTGTATAAGAGTAACCTTGAATTTAAAATATGATCAAATAAAAAAGAAAAGCTTTTATCACAACTTCCTATGCACATCTCTATCAACTCATATGGTGTGCAGCTGGGCCTTTGATAGCTATGTGTGTTTAAAAAAAACTAATAGATAACAATTTAATTCTAAAATTCTGTGTTATGTTCTTTTCTAGCCATTCTTAAAGAAAACATTAAGAAATACAAATATGGAGCCATTCATGAAAAGAAGGTGGTTAGTGATCAAGCTGCAAGCTTAGAATTTACAGGAAAACAAACCAACCAACCAAGAAGGCAAGAAGAAATTCAAATTTATTGGACCCTTATTCACTCTCAGCAACAGATCTGTGAAAGGCATCTGATTTGCCATTATTCAGATTAGAAAACTAAGGATCGGAGAAGTGAAATAAATTCTCAGACATACAACAAACCAGTAAGGAAAATCATTGCAAACACAAATAACTTTAGAGGTTTTTGGTGTGTGTGTTAGAGAAATAAGAATACAACTGAAAAAAATGTAAATGTGAAGTTTGTCCTCTGACCAAGAGTAGCGCTTCTCATGCTCTAACCTGGTGGGACTGTGGGATAGGTGGTGGGCGCTGACTGCAAAGCCGCCTGCCCCCATCACAATGTGCAGTCTTGGGAACTATCAGAGGGTCATGATGAGCTGGAATTGACCTCTTAGCAGTATGATTTTGATTTTTTTTCCATTTTGGTTCAGTGTTCATGTCCAGTTCACCAATTCACATGTCCAGTGAATGTAGAAAGTTTTAATTGAGGAAAATGTGTTCAATCATTAGAAAATAAATATGGGTTTGATAAGTATCAAAGGGCAGAAAAGCACAGTGAAAAATTCCGGTGACTTGGAAGAGAGTGAACCCCAGTGAATTTTATGAGATGCTATCAAGCAAAACAGGACTGCGATAAAACAACAGACAATAAGAGTGATAAAATGGGTGAGGCAGAGTAAGAGTATGTGTTGAAGAAAAAGGAGAAGAAAGAGACGGGGCTCTGCTTATAATAACATAAAGTGGGACTCTTTCCCCACAGATGGTGATGGGGCCATAACCTTGAAAGCGCAGCAAAGAAAGGATACTGTGATAAGATCAAGTTAACCAACAGATGTGAACAGGCTTCCCTGGCCACAGCAACAACCAGCAGAGGTCTTCAGGCTGAGTTCCTAGCCCTGCGGTTGGCAAATTGTGGCCTGAGAGCCATATGTGGCTCTTCAGGTAAGCACAGGTGGCTCTGAAATAAAATGGAAAGATTTGAAAGAATACTATCCAGATAATGGTGATTTCATTTGTTTGTAAAATATATTTAGGACTCTCGAATAATGTTTAAATTGCTGTTGAGGACAGGATTGTCATACATGTTGTGTCTGTCTTAAATTGTCTCAAATGTTGGTCAAACCCTGGTCTAGCCAAAGAGCAAGTCTGCGCTTTGCAACCTCAAGAGTAAGTAGGAATCCGTGGAGGCAAATCGTGTGTGTGCATGTGCGTGGTGTGTGTGTGTGTGTGTGTGTGTGTGTGTGTGATGTTTTTAGGTGCAGAGGGACAGGAAGGCACAGGCTAAGAGGTACCTGTCCCTGAAACCTCACTTTTATTTTCTGATAACTCACTGAAATATGGCTAGTTACGTATGGTGCAGAATGTTAAATTAACATGAATTTCTAAGGTAACTTGCCAGTGGTACCACTGTCTTACCTGGTTCCAGAGAATTCACACATTCTGCTCTCCATGAAAGAACTTTCATGAGCGAGCCTGAGAAATGGCTTAAAGTAAACATAGAAACAAGCAGACAACAACAATAGCCACCCCAAGGCATTATGGATGCACAACCCATAAAATAGCCCACTTTCATGGTTGCTAATGAAAAACAAGCACATGTTTTTCTGTTTTCACAATAAGAAAATAATTGACACAGATGGTTACAGAGTCAAAAGGAGCCTTGAAGACTGTTGATTACATTGCTTTCATTTTATGGACATAGATGAGAAATTGCTAGTCAGCTTCACTTTTACATATATTGTTTCATCTTTTTTCTTTAATGTTTTTTTCCAGTTATTATTGGTAATAAATTTGTTTTTTATGTTTCTGACATTGGGGGACTGATTTTTAATTCTGGAGAGAGTCCACTAGGGCAACAGGAATCTCCTCTGTGTCTCTTTTCACCATTGAGAAGGAATGATGAAATGATTATCATTATAGAAATCAAATATTTGCATGCTTTGAAGTAGTAAGTTCTATTTCTTTTAGAAATAGAACAGGCCTTTAGATTTAGGAGACAACATTCATTCATTTAACAAGTATTTTTTGATTGAAAAAATATGATCTCTCAGATAAGACACTGATCTATGCATTTTTAAACACCAAGTGGTGGTGATGGAAATACTGTCGTGTTAGACATTATTCAATGGCTGTGTAAGGAAATCTATAATTGTTCTCACTTAGGCCATAGTATCTGCTGCTTACTCCTCAAATGTTACTGTCTTGTGATTCTCAAAATTTGCCAGGCCCAGTTTACAAATGAAATCTTTTAACACAGTGATATTCTAGCTTCACAATAATCTTTTGTCTGTGGAGTGACCGGTGCCTTTGAACATATGGCTGTTTGGTTATCAGTCAAGTCCCTTACCAGGGTGTTGCCTGAACTTCTTAAATGTAGAACAAAGCCTATGTGATAAAAACTTATTACGGACAAAATGCAGAGTTCGTTAAAGATATCTGCTGTAAGAAAATGATTTAGGTTAACAAGAAAATAACATAGTAGGTGTTCATCACTGCCACATTTCCCCCGAGAATGTGTTCCTTAAAAACAAACCAAAAATGCAGGAGAACCCTGCCTTCAAATCAGATCCCATCTAGAAATGTAAACAAAGTGGAGGAATAATATAAGTTTTCTTAAATGTATATGGAGGGGGGACTGCCAAAGCATATTTCTTTGCTTTGGAATAAAATAAATATGGATGAAGCTGTCAAAGGCTATTTTGAGTTCCAGAGCATAGATTAAAAACTACTGGGACAAACTGATGCCCATCATCAAAAGTCAGGAAATCAATACCTCAGCTTTATAATAACCTTATCAGTTTACACATGAATGATTTTAACATCATGATATTCCTGCCCTGCAGCAACGTTGTTAAAGGTGGCAGGGTAGACACGATACCCTCTTAACAGATAATTAACTGAATGAAGAAAGAAAACTTTCCTAAATCCTATGAAAAATCACCCTTATATTAAAAGCAGACCCGCGGACTCTTGGACCACAACAACCACACACCCTAAATCCAGTATCTTCTCTGGTGTAGATTTGCTACTTGAGTAGTTTTACTCAAAATTCACTGCCATCGAATTGAGTCTGCTTCATATCAACCCTATAGGACCAAGTAGGGCTGGCTATTCCTTTGGGTCTCCTAGACTTCAAACCTTTGCAGTAGAAGACAGTCTCCTCTTTCTCCTATGGAATAGATGGTTGGTTCAAACCACTGACCTTGAGGTGAGCAGCTCAATCTGTAACCTACTCACCACCCAGGGTCTTTTTCTCTCTCTCACACACATAAGTTGCCACTGAAGACATGAAACAGGCATGTAGCTATGTTGTGATAACCTTGAAAGCTCCGAGGAAAGACTCCTTAACTAGAGTTATCTGTCCTCTGTGCTCTCAGTTCGTTATCCAGAGCTCTACAGTACTGAGCAGCAAAATTCCAAACCAAACTCACTGCCATCACATCACGTTGAGTCTTAGAAACCCACAGGGCAGCGCTGTGCTGTTCTCTAGGGTCACTATGAAAATTGATTACACTCATGTAAAATTTCTTAAGAGGGGCTTTTTCAAGCTTGCCCACTCTAGGATGTCAACAAAGATTTTGTAAGGTTTGTAGGCTAAGGTTACACATTTCAGAGACCCATATATAAAAAGGGTGAGATCTTTGGATTTAGGGTTTTTATAAAGATAATGGAAACATTTGTTCAAAACTACAGAAACTATGGTTACATGGGAATTTCCTCCATTAAAAAAGGTTACACTTTCATAAACAAACAATACACAGGGATAGATAGTGGTGTTGGTCTAGAGCAGTGGTTCTCAACCTGTGGGTTGCGACCCGTTTCACAGCATTTGCCCAATTCATAACAGTAGCAAAATTACAGTTATGAAGTAGCAACAAAAATAATTTTATGGTTGGGGAGGTAGTACAACATGACGAATTCTATTAAAGGGTTGTGGCTTTACGAAGGTTGAGAACCACTGGTCTAGAGTTCATTGTTAATAAGAAACTGAATGGAATATTTGGCCACAATCATATCATAACTTTCTGTGGCCATCACGTCCTTGGGTCCTATGCAAAACATTCTGTACAGTTATTGCATACTTTTGTTGATACATTCCTAATTATTGGTCATTGAGAGTTCTTATGGACAAATATAGAAGTGTTCTCTTTGGGAAGATGAAATGTGTAAAAGATATATTGTCTGGGGTCTTAAAGGTTTGAAGTTAAACAAGCAGCCATCTAGCTGGGAAGCAAAAAGCCCATACACCAGCCTGTGTGATCATGAGGTGTTTACAGGATCAGGCATCAGGCATCAGAAGACCCCAAACAATCATATTGATGTGAATGAATGGATATAAGTGGAGACCCAAAGCCCATCTGTAGACAATTGAACATCCCCTCACAGAAGGGTCACAGGAAGGGATGAGCCAGCTAGGGTGCATGCAGTATAGCACCACCCGAAACACACAACATTCCTCTAGTTCTTTAATGCTCCCTCCACCCCACCGTCATTATCATGTCCCCAGCTCTACCCTACAAACCCGGCTAGTCTGGAGTAGGTACACTGGTACAGATAAGAGCTCTAAACACACGGAATCCAGGACAGATAACCCCCTAAGAAAGCAACAAGAGTAGCAATACCATGAGGGCAGGGGGAAAGTAGGGAGAGAAGGGTAGAACTGATTGCAAGCATCAATGTATATCACCCCCCACCCAGGGGGACTAACAACAGAAATGAGGGTGAAGGGAGACAGTGGATGGTATAAGATATGGAAATAGTAATAATTTATCAAGGGTTCTTGAGGGAGGGAGGATAAAGAGGGTAGGAGGGGGAAAAGAGGGGCTAATACCAAGGGCTCAAGTAGAAATAAATGTTTTGAAAATGATGATGGTAACACATGTACAAATAGGTTTGCTACAATTGATGAATGGATAGTTAGAAGAGCTATAAGAGCCCCCAATTAAAAAATATTTAAAGAAATAAAAGAAGATCATTTTCAGGAAACCCCTCCTGCTTCTTGGGGACAAAACTAAAAGTGGATTTTCATTTTCTAAGAGATGACTCTTTTTGTGTAATTCCATTAAATATCCTTTAAACAGCAACATTTAACTGAGTCCTAACAAACTCTGGATAACATTGCGAAGAATAGGAATTCATTGTGCTCCTGGGAAACCTACACACAGACCAAGAGACACTCATATGAACAAAACAAGGCAAGAGTGCCAGGTTCAGAATTAGAAAAGGCATATGTCAGGTTTGCATCTTTTCCCCGCACTTATTCAGTCTGCCTGCTGAGAAAGTAATTAGAGAATCTTGATTCTATGAAGAAGCATGAGGGTTGTAGGAAGGTTTATTAACAACCCGTGATATGCAGATGATACAACCTTGCTTGCTGAAATCCAGGAGGCTGTGAAGCAGGTGCTGATGAAGATGGGTGCCTCCAGCCATCAGTGGATTACCGCTCAATGTAAAGAAAATAAAAATACTCACAACTGAACCAATCACGATAAGCAGATAACATCATGATAAGCAGAGAAAGGAACAGCGTTGTCAATGATTTCGTTTTGCTTGGATCTACAGTCAATCTTCATTGGAGCAACTTAAGAAGACAAATGATATATCGCACAGGATTTCTTTAAAGTGCTGAAGAGCATGGACGCCACTTAGAAAACTAAGGTGCACCCGAATCAAACATTGGCATTGTCAATCATACGCATGTGAAAGTTAGGCAATGAATAAGAAAGACTGTAGATGAATTGCCATGTTTGAATTACAGTATTGACACATGTGTTAGTCTGGGTAGACAAAAGAAGCATATTCATAGACACTCAAATGTGTATAAGAAAGAGCTTTATATACAAGAGCAATTGAATATCGAGAAAACATCCCAGCCCAGTCCAGATCAAGCCCAGAAGTCTGATATTAGCTCATATGTCCTATTCCAATTTATAAATTCCTCTTCAGACTCATGCAACACATGCAATGACACTGAATGTAGGAAGATCACAGGCCAGTGAGTGGGAAGTCTTCTGGTTCCAGTGGTGGTGGAAGCATCTTAGCACTGGCAGGGGTCCCTATGTGGCTCCTTCAGCTCCAGGACTCTATCATAGCTCCATGCGTTTTCTCCACAGGAATGTCTCACAGCCAGTGTGCCTGTGTCCCACCTCCAGTGAGCTATTTATCTCCTTAGTACCTTCAAATGAGCTCATCAAGGTGCACGTCTGAAATTGGCAACAGATTATGTAACTACTACAACAAATAATATTGAAAGTATCATAAACTGCTAGAAGAACAAAAAATCTGTCTTCTAAGAAGTGTAGTCCGATGATTTCTTAGAAAGGAAGGTGGCAAGATTTGTCTCACATACTTTGACCATGTTATTAGAAAAGACCATTGGGTTGCTATGAATTAATCGAACGCATGACACTGAGTTTGGCTTCTTTGTTTTTGAGTCCCAGAAAAGAAGCTCAAGCTTGCTGAAGAAGAAGGTCAGTGATACAGAAGACCATCGAGGAGATGGACTGACACAGTGAAGGCAACATGGCTTCAGACTGAAGGGGAATTGTAAGGAAGACACAGCTCTGAATACACTGAACAACAAACACAAGCAGCAGCTGGTCATAGTTTTAAAATTACTTTGTAGACACTGGTTCTCAAAGTTTATCAACAGTCCCTAGAGTGATTCTGACTCGGTCTAATGTAAAGAATGGAATTTACATGATGTGCTAGTTTTTCTGTGCCAACCTGGCTCCTGTAGGCACTTGTGGGCAGTTTGGCCTGTCAATCGGCTTGAAGCTTGATTAGAGGGCAACCAAGATAAATGGCTCTCCAAGGCTGGCCTCTCTCTATCTTTCCCCTTGGTGATTGGACCACAACAATGCTACATGTGCTAGTCCTTTTCCTCAACTGTGTGCTGTGCTACCTGGGGGCTGAGCCAATCCTTGGATTGTGTAGCCTTGCCATGCGTTGTTAGAGCTTGGGGTTTCACTGGGACCTGCTTCGCCACTTTGCTGGTGGATCATGTTGCTGTGTGTACATCACTAGAGCTTAAGGCTCCATTGGAAGCTGTTTCACTTCGCGCCCATGATTCTGGCCTCTGCTATGCTTCAACTTCTCATCTTCCTGCTGTTGCCCCCCATCCTGCCTTGTCTGCTGTCTGCAGGCCTACTCTGCTCATCTTGCCTGAAGGAAGATTTATCTATCTGCTTCCTTGACCTTGGAAAAGCAGCCATCAGGGCTTGAAGGATGTTCAGTATATCAACTGTTCCACAACAGTGAGTTGGACTGAGCCCTCTCTATGGCTGTGTGGACTAATTAGCTGTTGTATTCCCTCTCGTTATATAAACTTATCCTTTTATATATATAAAATCATAAGTGTCCTGGTATTGTTTCTTTTAGAGAATCCTGCTTAACACGATTGGTACCAGGAGAGATGCCTTGCTCTGAGAATGATTGTGGCAGGGAATGTGCGGATGTGCTTTATACAATTGATGAATGTATATGTATGGATTGTGATAAGAGTTGTATGAGCCCCTAATAAAATTTAACAAAAGAAAAAAAAATAGAGATTGCTGAGAGGCCCCAGGAAAGAACCCAGCACCCATTATTCCCTCTAGACTCTAGACTCGTGACTAGAATTAAGTCTCAGAACATTCTTAAAGGTGAAGTACAGATGATGACTCATGAAGAAGTATGTTATATTCATAAAACCTGCTCAGGTTGTCTAATAAGTACAATCAGAAGCCTGGGGAATATTAATGGGATGGTTACTAGGGGTAAGGGACACTGGTATAAGAAATGTTAAGATTAGACCAGACTGAGTTTCTTGATAAGGGCCCCATAAGCTCAGATTCTTCTTTCAATGTCTCAGGTTCAAGAGGTTAAGAAAGGATCTAATAGTTCATTTGGATGGTTCACTGAAGCATGGGCTGCCAGATGGCTTGAATTAGACCATCTTGAGGTACCTGATCTACCATGGTACACTGTAGAAGGAGGCATCCAAAAGCTTATTCTTTCTGAATAATCCCATAGACCCACAAAAGGAGTGCCCCAAGGACATACCTTTCACCAAAAACATAAGGAACAAATTTGTGAAGGGGGTCCCAGCATCTTTGAAGACTCCTGTGACTGCTATTTGATGTATACCAGGATTAAGAGTGGGGACTGCTCTAACTGAACTATGACATATTCCTACAATGGGGCTGATTGGGTCCTGTGGTGGAAGGGGACAGCTGTCGGGACTGAATCAGCAGAGATGGGGTGGCATGGTTACTGTAATGCACAGAACATTTTCTGCAGTAATCAGAGTAACCTGTCTCCTGTGGATTTATGGCATTGGTTACTTAGCCACAGTGTTTTTAGGAGTGAAATACTTGGGAAATCTATGAAATATTTACGTGATTTATACAAGCAGAAGAATGCCAGATCAGGTGAACAGGAGTCCAACGCCAGTCACCAGAGTAGACAGTCACGACCCCTCGATCAATTCCCAGACCTGAGCCAGTTTACAGACCCACAACCCCTTGAATGAGGGGAAGGCCGGGTCCCTTTGGAGAAGGACCCTGCTACATCACCAAAGTTTTATTCTGTTAGCCCTTTTTCTAGCTTTCCCTAAAGTGACCTGCAGCCTTTTACCAGGGTAACTGCGCATTGGGGAAAGGAAATGATCAAACTTTTCAGGGATTGCTGGACACTGCCTCTGAGCTGACACTTATTCCACGGGGCACAAAATGTTTCAAAGACCCACCAGTCAGAGTGGGGACATATGGAGGTCAAGTTATTAATAGAATTTTAGTTCAGGTACATCTCACAGTGGGTTCAGTGTGTCCCCCAATCCATCCTGTTGTTATTTTCCCAGTTCCAGAATGTATTATTGGAATAGACATACTGAGTAACTGGCAGGACCCCAAATTGGATCCCTGAAATGTGGAATAAGGACTATTATGGTAGGAAAGGCCAAATGAACACCATTAGAACTGCTGTTGTCTAGTAAAATAGTAAACCAAAAGCAGTACCACATTTCTGGAGGGATTGCTGAGATTAGTGCCACCATCAAAGCTTAAAGGATGAAGGAATGGTGATTCCTACCACATCCCTCTTAACTATCCTATTTGATCTGTGCAAAAAAATAAATGGACCTTGGAGAATGACAGTGGATTATCGTAAACTTAACCAGGTGGTGACTCCAAATGTAGCTGCTGTTCCAGATGTGGTTTCCTTGCTTGAGCAAATTAATATTTTAATACCTCGTATGCAGCTACTGATCTGGCCAATGCTTTCTTCTCAATGCCAGTTTAGAAGGACCACCAGAGAAGTTTCCCTTCAGCAGGCAGGGACATCAGTATACTTTCACGTCTCTCTCCCAGGGGTACATCAATTCTTCTGCCCTGTGCCATAATTTATCACCTGTCTCTTCCACAAAATGTCACATTGGTCCATTATATTGATGACATTGTGCTGAGTGGACCCACTAAGAAAAACGTAACAAAGACTTTAGATTCATTGGTACAACATCTGCATGCAAGAGACGCAACATCTGCATTTCAAAAAAGGTGAAATGTTGAAGGATAACATCCATCAACTTACTGAATGGACAAAATCCATGCACTTGTGCTCAAAGACCAACGACTGACCATTGAAGAGAAAGGGAATTTATCTGGATTATCTTAGAGCTTGGGTCAGTGAATTTTAACAGAACATTTGGGAATGGGAAGGGTAGCTTCAAAATTTGTGCCTCAGGTTCTGGGTTCTGGCTAACCAGGCAAAAGTGTGTAGTGTATGGAAACATGCTGTGATTTGGAAGAACAGCTTCAGAGTGACCCAGACTTTTATTCAAGGTCATTATTGGTGAGGAGATGGTGCTATCCTCATAAGACTGAAAGCAAACATTAATCAATCCAGTGGTAGAAAGCATCATCACCTCAACCACAAAAAGCTTTCAAGTGAAATCAAAGATTAAGACAATGCTCATTTGATTGTTTGTTTGTTCAATGTGAGGGGAGTAATGCATTTGGAGTTCATTCCACCAGGTCAGACCGTTAATCAAGTTTTCTATTTTAGGTTAAGAAAAGATTACATAACAGTGTGTGACAAAAAGGCCTGATTTGTGGCAGACTGGCAGACGGGGCACTGGTTTTGCCACCCTGACAATGCACTGGCTTAAGCAGCCATCTGTGCCAGTTGACCAGTGTGCCTGTTTTTGACAAAAAATTAGCATGCCTCTCTTGCCCCAGGCATGTCACCCACCTGACCTCGCTCTATGTGGCTTCTTTTGATTTCTGTGAATGCAAAGGGACATGAAAGGACAGAAAGTTGATGACTTAGAAGAGGCAAAGAAAGAAAACAAAAATGAGGGAGATACTGCCAGCCATCCAAACAAATGAGTTTGAAAAATGTTTCCCATAATGGAATAGCAGATTTGACTAATGTACTAAGTGTAATGGAGGGTATTTTTTGTAAAAAAAAATTAAATAGATAACTTTGGAAAAAAAAAGTCTGGTTTTCTTTGAGTACCCCTCGTGTGTGTGTGTGTGTGTGTGTGTGTGTGTGTGTGTATGTGTGTGTGTGTGTGTGTATGTGTGTGTGTGTGTGTGTGCTGGTGTTTTGATTTTGTTTTTCTCTAGAGAATTTTACCTAAAACGCATGTCTAGGAAGTTCTTGTATGATCTTGATGCTGCTGGTCTGGAGCTAACACTTTGTGAGCCATCATTACATCACATCGTTTTAGAAATCATTTAATAGCATGTGTTTATGGATATTTGTTTAAGAAAAGAGTACCTGTCTCCTTGGTGGAGGGTATGTTTTTCAAAGGCATGCTGGTTTTATGTACTGCTCTGTTCCTATGACATAGCATGGCGCTCAGCAGATAATCAGTAAATATTTGTTAGATGATTGAATAATCGTGCTGCTGTCAAGCTTTATAGGATGTGACGATATGCTGCTTCTACTAGTGCAAACAGCTACGTACATGAGGATGCTGGTGTGATTTTATTTTGGATGTGTTTGTATGTGTTTATTGTTAGGTGCCATCGAATTTTCTTCCACCCACAGTGACCCCTGTGCATAATAGAATGAAACAATGCATAGTCCTGCACCATCCCCACATTTCTTCCTGTGCCCATTGATGCAGCGACCATGTCATTCCGTCTCCCCGAGGGCCTTCCTCTTTCCCACCACCACTCCACTTCTCCAACAGATGTCCTTCTCCAGAGATGGGTCTTAGGACAGTATCTCCAAAGTATGTAAGACGAAGTGTTGCCGTCCTTGCCTCTAAGGAGCATTCTGGCCTTACTTCTTCCAATACAGATAGTTTGTCCTTTTAGCAGTCCAGAGTACTTTCAATATTCTCCTCCAGCATTGGGAATATAACATTTTAATGTAACTTTTAATAAAGGGAGTTTTACTGATAGAGTGGTTAAGCATTTGACTGCTAACCGAAAGGTCTGTAGTTTGAAACTATCATTCATTCCCAGGGAAAAAATGTGATATTCTTTCTTCTATTAAGATAACAGTACTGGAAACCATCTAAGGGTAACTTTATATGCCTTATTGTATCATTAGGACTTGTAATAATTTTTATAACAATGATTGGTAATGATAAAATATTTTATTTTGCATTAATAATTTCAACTTGAGACTTTGCTAACCATCTTTGGAGCTTTATTTTCTCAAAATCCCTAGATATCTGGGTGTGTGGAAGGTTTTGGAGGACACTACTTTTTTTTAATCATCTGTGAATTGATGTTATATGAATTATTTGGCAGCCATATACCTTGCAGGCAAAATTAATGGGAAAAAAGGAAGATTTATAAAATCTAGGCTAATTTGAAAGTATGATGAAATATATCCTCAGAAATTAAAGTTTGGAGAATGGTAGAAACTACAAAAATGCATTTTGATAATCTTTATGAAAGGCCCCTCCCTTTTGTCTTCTGCTCATTAAGTGTTAAATTAATATGTATTGGGATTCTAGTTGGTGTCTTTGATACCCCATACCTGAAATATATGGAACTAATGACAAACTCCTAATTTTCATTTCCCCCATCATTCTTACGGTAATATTTTCTGACTATCACTACTAAGTTTATAAAAAATTTAAATTAGCAAACTAAATTCTCTTGGAACTATGATTTAGACCAATATCATTAGCTAAGTGACATTAAACCTCCATTTTATCCATGTAACTTAATATGTGCACCAAAGACAATAGAGGACCAATGATGATAAACACGTGGTTAAAGGTATGACAGGACTTACATATATAGTTGTTAAAAAAGTAATTAAGCATATGTACTGTTCTTCAACACCACCACATTTCAAAGTCATCAACTTTCTTCGGTCTTCCTTATTTTAGTGTACAACTTTTGCATGCATACATAGCGATTGAAAATATCATTGTTTGGGTCAGGTGGACTTTAGTTTTCAAATAGATTTTTAAAAATTTTGACACTTAAAAAGATCTTTTGAGACAGATTTGCTCAATGCAATCTGTTGTTTGACTTCTTGATGGGTGTTCCATGGGCGTTGACTGTGGATCCAGGCTAAATTAAATTCTTGACAACTTGTCTTTTCTCCATTTATTGTGATGCTGTTTATTGGTCTATTTATTGCTGATATATATATATATATATATAAAACTACCATCAAGTCAATGCCGACTCCTAGTGACCCTATGGATTTATGAGATTGTAACTGTTTACGGGAGTAGAAAACCCAGTCTTTCTCCCATGGAGCTGCTGCTGGTTTCCAACACTGACTTTGCTGGTCGTGGCACACTGCATGACCAGTACCTCCACCAGGGCCCCCCCCCCCCATATGTACAGTTGAGGTATAGTCCATATCAAAGCTGCAGTCTTCTTTACTTTTAGTAAGCAATGTTATATCATGTGCATACCACATGTTGTTAATCAGTGTTCCTCCAATTCTGATGTTGAATTGCTCATATAATCCGATTTCTTGGATTACTTGCTCAGCATACAGATTGAAAACATATGATGAAAGGATGACTTTACACTCCCTGAGCACTGAAAACTGTGCAAATCCCATAGTCACAAATGTTAGAGTGACTTAAAAATTCATTCTAATTTGAATTTGGAACCCACCGGGAATGACATTTTGATGATTTTACCTGATGTGAAAACACAACTTGCTACTGATAGAAGAAAGCAATGTGAAATATCCTCTTTGTATGCTATTCGAGAAAGTGTTTACAAAATGAGGCAAATCCAAAACTCCTGTTAACACAAAAAAAATTGTCATTCTTATTGGGTCCCAAAACTTTAGTATTAATTTCACCAGGTAATTTTGACAGTGGAAATGGAAAACCATGCCCGTTTTGGGAAGGTGTTATGCTATTTGGTCCGAGTCAAACTGTACAGTTGGATAAGCTTTTCCCGGAGGCTAGCTCCCTTCCCTGTAGTATCGAACACAGTACTCTCTTTCTGCGCCAGGCCACCACAGTTACGGTGAAGGTCTCCAAATCCCGCAGGCCTCCATCTCTAATAGGTGATAATTTGCTAATCCTCTGAAGTCAAATGTGCCTGATGTGTGTAATTCTTACCAATTGGATAGGGTGTAATGGTTTCTAACCTGACTCTCTCAGTGGAAACACAGTATCTTACTGTAAAGGACCTGGGCATTTATTTTACACACAGAGCAAGAATCCCATCTAAGATCAGTTCCGGAGATAGAATGTCAACTTTACAGAGTAATCCTCGATTTTGAGAACGGTATCTTCTCTAGTCAGTCAGATTAAAGAGGCAGCGTGATGTAGTATCAAGTGCATAAGCTTTGGAAAATGTCTATGGTCAAATTCCAGCATCACCTTTCACTCTGTATAAAACTACCCAGGCTTCCTAACATTGTTGAGTCTCAATGTCCTAATAAAACAAATATCATAAAAGAGCCATGACAATATTAAACAATATATATATATATATATAGCCACCACAAAGTGTTAAACACCTAGTGAAGGTTCCATAAATGACAATTTTTCTCTACTATGCCTGGTCCAGCTCTATATGAAACACAAAATATACTGCTCCTTCTACTTTATAATTTTACAAATATTGAAAACTAGATGTCATAACCTTTTTATTCTTTTCTTTTTTTTGACATCTAAATATCGCCTTTTTATTTTTCAGCCATTTTCTTGTCTGACATGCTTTCCCAATCTCCTACTATCCGACTTATTTTGGATGAGCACATTCTATTTCATGTACATTAATGTCCCCATAAACTACGGCATCTGGGACTGGAGACACTTCCCTAGGAATATGTAGTATAAGATTATTTTTGAGATGTTGAATTTTTTTAACTTTCAGAATCATCTCATCTTTGTTGCTTCCTTTATCTTGCTTCTTAGCATGTTGTTATTTTCTGATAAAGAATTTTTATCTGATAAGGTATCACTACCTGATGTACTGACTTCACGAGTTAATTAAATAATTCTACAAGTGTGTATTTGCCTATTCTTTCTCATTTTTAAATACATTAAACTATATGGTAAAATGTATATACAGAAAGATTTAACTTTAAGCAATTTTAAGTGTAAGATTCATTAACATTAACTATATTTATCAGGTCACACAACCACTGTCATATTTTGTTTTTTAAAAACAGTCTCATTGCCATCCATTTCACACAACATGCAATTCAATCGTTAATCACATTAATAAGATCTCTGCAATCATCTCCACAATCAACTTTGAAACATTTACTTACTTCTTGGACCTGTTGCCACCCGTTCCCTGCCTCCCCACAACATTCCCACCGTGGCCCATGAAGGAACCAGTCACTGTCCCTATACTGCTACCCAATCCTGGATTTCATATACAGAAAAACAAAGAACAGAAAACAAACAAACAAAAAATAAGCCCCACTCCACTGCACTCTGCACCACAGTAAGGCTGTTCACACCCTGCTCTGTGGTCAGAGGGAATTTGCCGGGGCTTACTCCATGTGTGGACCCTGAGAATGGATTTTGGCCTCTCACAGTCATCTATAGCCTTCCCACAAACCGGTGTCCACAATTAAGCTATGATTCCATTGACTCCTTCGGGCTGGGATTTTATTATGCACAATCCCAAGATCACACAGGCCGGTGTGCTTCTTCCACTTGTTTTAAAAACTTTTCATCATCTCGGAAGGTGGATGTGGGGTGGGGGAGGGGACAAACATAAAAATGGAGTGATCTTTCAAGAATTCTCGCTCATCTCATCCCCCCACATCATGTGCTAGACGAGGCCAGGTAGCATTTTCACCACTCTGTCTGGGCATCTCCTTAGTCAGATCCCTGAGGTGATTCGGTGCTTACGCTACTCTTTCTATGGACAATAGTTCTGCTAATTCCGGCAGTTTCTAGTCTGGGTGCTCTTTGCTCCAGCCTCCGTTAATATTTTATTAATTAAGTATTAAATTGGCGGTTTTTATTTCCTCAATGGGGGACAGGCCATTTTGCTGAGTACCCTTGGCGGCCGGAGGGGAAACAAAGCAGGTGGTGGGCGTGGGACAGAGAATAAATGTTTGGGGGAAGTGAAAGTCTTTAGTTAAACCCCCACAGAAACCAGCAGCGATACCTCCTGGTCTTATCTTTTGTGAGCCTCGTTGGCCCTCCAAGGGGATGATGATTATTTGAACAATTATTTCCATGAACTACAAATTCGAGGGTAGGAAGTAATCACTTCCTTCGTGTCGTCTTTCTAAAACACACAAGAAGAACGAATTTTGATTCAAAAGCTGTCCAACTTCGTAAAAAAAAAAGTATTAATTAATCTCACTGTCATTCAAGCAGCTTCACTAAAGTGTCCTTGCTGTGAGGAGCTCTCGGGTTGAATCTGATCTATAGCGACGCTCTGCAGGACCGGTTCTGCAAGAGCCTCACAATGTTACGTTGGAGCCCATTGTTGCAGCCACTGCTCCATCATCTCATGGAGGGCCTTCCCTGTTGTTGCTGCGCTTCCACGGTGCCAGCAGGAGGTCCTGCTCCAGGGACTAGTCTCTCCCGATGACACATTCAAGGTATATGAGGCTAAGTCTCACCATCATCATTTTTCATAATCCACACTGTACAATTCAATGGCTCAATCGCATCAAGAAGAATTGTGCAATCATTACCACAAACAATTTCGGATAATTTTCTTTTTTGTCCCCCCCAAGACTAAATCATGTTTCAAATGAGCTGTGTAATCACATTCTCTAGTTCTACCTTCCCCTCCCACTTTCACTATTCACTCCCCAAATCCCGCCCCCTCCCCATCTGACCCCCTGCCCACCCTACATCCCCTCCTAATCCTTGCATCAGTTTTTATCTCCATGCATCCATTCCTCTGTGCTTCATAAACTCTTAATTCCAACAGCGACAATAAAGAACCAAATCAAAATGAAGTGGTAAGGATAAAACAATAGTGCTATAAAGATAAAAGTCCCACAATGAGCAGGAAAGAAAAGACCTCCATCAATATTTCAAAGGCAGGATCAAGCAAGAGATCCTTGCACCTAGGACACATTTTGGTTGGGTCTAGAGGATGGCCAACTGGGCACGTATCAAATGTGATCCAGCCTCATCAGAATGATAAAGGATCTATATTCGATAGTAAGGCTGTTCCAGACCTTTGACTGTGGCTAGAAGGGACCAGACAGTGGCTGAATCTGACTCGATACTCTGCAGATGGGTTTGGAACTCCCGTCCTCATTTCTATGGTTGTACTCCTTCTAAGGCAGATTTGTTGGTCTGTTGGCCGTTCATGCTATTTTCCCCATTCTTCACTAGCACCATAATTTAAATGCATAGACCCCTCTTCTGTCTTCCGTATTCAGTGTCAAAATTAAACGTGTATATGAGGCAGTTGACAATACCATGACTTGAGTCAGGCACACCTTAGTCCTCCGAGTGACATTCTTGCTCTCCTGTACTTTACTGAGACCTTGTGCAGCGGGTTTATGCAGTATATCTACTTAACTAATGTCCTTTGATTTCTTGACTGCCGCCTCAAGGAGCATTGATTGTAGAGCTAAGCAAGATGAAGTCCTTGACCACAAAATTCCCTCCATCTGTTGTGATGTAACTCTTGGTCCCGTTGTGAAGAGTTTTGCTTTCTTTTCATTGAGTTGTAATCCAGATTAGAAACTGCAACCCTTGACCTTCTTCAGCAAGTATTTCAACTTCTCCTCACTTTCAGCAAGCCAGGTGGTGTCATTTGAACTTCACAAATGGTTGATGCATCTTGGTCCAAGCCAGAGGCCACATTCATCTTCATATAATCAAGCTTCTGAAATTATTAATAAACAGATTGAGTAATTATGATGAGAGAATGCAATCCTGATGCACACCAAGCCTGAGTTTAAGCCCTGCAAGTATCCCCTTTCTCTGTTTGAACAACTTCCTTTTGGTCTATGTGCACGTTCCACATGAGCACAAGGAAGTGTTCTGCAGCATCCACCCCTCTCAAGACTATCAATAGTTTGTTATGATCCACAGAGTTGAGATCCTTTTTATAGTCAAAAAATACATGGAAACACCATCAAGGGATGAATGGATTAAAATACTGTGGTCAAGGCAGATAATGGAGTATTACGCATTCCTAAAAGGCAGTGATGAACACATGAAGCACATCGCCACATGGGAAGAACTGGAGGAAGTCAAGCACAGCGAAGTAAGTCAAACAAAAGGACAAGTACAACATGAGTCCACTGAGGTAAGCTTAAAAAGCAAAAGAGACCTAGGGGATGTGGTAAAAACCTAATCTGGCATCAATTTAAGGATTAAGAGTATAGAAGTGGAGTCTAGGCTGTCAATCTGGAGATAGCCAATGAGACTTCTGTGTGGGCATGGCTTTCTCCTGAGAATACTGGGAACTCTGGTACTTCCTCCTTAGAGGTGGAAGACACTTCTCTCTCTCTGCTACGTCCTGGGAGACATTTGCAGAAGGCAGGCCACATGGATGCAACCAGACTTCTGAAGCCAGAGAAGCCACAGAGAGACCCCTGCCAGCACTGAGATGCTTAAAACGCCACTGGACCCAAAGACTTTCTACCCACTGGCTTGTGATCTTTCTGCATTTGGTTTCATTGCATGTGTTTCATGAGTCTGAAGAGGACTTTATAGATTGGTATGGAACATATGGGCTAATATCAGACTTATGGCCTATGACTGGACTGGGTTGGGATGTTTTCTTAATGTACAATTGCTCTTGTATATAAACCTCTTCCTTATACATATATGTGTATCTATGAGTTTGTCTCTCCAGTCTACCCGGACAAACACAGGGGAAAATCTACCATGTGTATACATCCCCAGGGCGAGGCCCAGCCATGCAGGTCCAGCCACTCTGGCAGGGGTCAGACCCAACCCAGGGATACATATGGCAGCCAACTGAAAAGGAGGGGGAAAGGAGGCAAAAAGGAGAGGGACATGGATAGTGGGGAAAGAGGGCGCTAATTCATCCAAGGGGAGAGTATTGTTTATAATGCCACAGGAAAGGAAGAGAGGGACCCGACCTCCACCTGATGCAGACTTGAATACAACATACCGGCATGAAACAGCGAACCAATAGAGAGATCTGTGGGGCCGACTCCAATCCCAGCTCTGTGGAGCCCCACCCCAGAATAATGTCCCCAGAACCACAGAGGAAAGCACTGAAGATACGAGGCGAGTCTTCTCAGAACAAATGGGAGCAAACTAAGAGGGAAGGAGAGAGAAAGAGAGAGTGGAACACAACCTGGCCCACCAAGCCCAGAGAATGATATTCCTGCTCAGAGCAGCCAATGCACAGAGAGGACCGTCGGGCCGGCCCCACCAGGAGACACAGCATCCCTCACTGACCCATAGCACAATGGGGGGCAGCACTGGCACAGTGCGGACATTGTGCCTGGTCTGAGACCCCCCACACCAGGATGAAACACGAAGGGAGTGCAACAGAGCAGAAGGGGAGCAAAGCAATGAAGTCCCCGAGGAATCCCAAAAGTAGACTTTGGGGGCAGGAGGCGGCACCTCATTACATTTGGCCAGAAAATACTCATAAAGGTCAACAGACAGATCTGCAACTAATCATAGTTGTTGTTTGTTTGTTTGTTTTTGTTTTTTCATGTCTATCTAGATATGATAGGCAGGATAAACAATCTGGAGGAGAAAACAATGGGCTGATAGTTCCTGGGGGACATGGGATAGGGGAAGGTGAGGAAAGAAAGAGAGGAGCCAACAAACCCAGGGACAAGGAAACAATAAGTGATCTAAAACTGATGGTGAGGAAGGTGTAAGATGCCTGGTGGGGCTTGATCAAGTTCATTGCAGAGGAATTAGTGAAAGCCAAATGAAGGTTGAACATGATAGTGGGACAAGAGGACAGTCAAAGGAAATAGATGAAAGAACCAGGAGGCAAAGGACATTTGTAGAGGCGTAAATACAAGCATTTACATATGTAAGTATATTCATATATGATGTTGGGGAAATAGATGTAGGTGTATATATTTATATATAACAATAGGGTCATAGATCTGTGTATATATGTTATATATAATATTAAGTTGGCAGACAGACATTGGGGCTCAACTCTAGTACCTCCCTCAACGCAAGAATACTTTGTTCTAATAAACCAGCGGTCTGTGATGCTCACCTTCCCTGACATAATCGCTGAAGACAAAATGGGTGCATACGCAAATGTGGTGAAGAAAGCTGATGTTGCCAGGCTATTAAAAGATATAGTGAAGATAAACAAAGTGGCCATCTAGCTGGGAAGCAACAAAGCCCACATGGAAGAAGCACACCAACCTGTGTGATCATGAGGTGCCAATGGGATTAGGTATCAGGCACCAGAAGACCCAGAACAACCATATCAATGCTAAGTGGATGTGGGGTTGGGGAGGGAGTGAAAACCCAAAGCCCATCTGTAGATAATCAGACATCCCTTACAGAGGGTCTTAAGGAAGACACGAGCCAGTCAGGGTGCATTATAGCACTGACAAAGCATACAACATTCCTCTAGTTCTTTAATACCCCAACTATTATGACCCCAATTCTATATTAGAAATCTGTTTAGACCAGAGCTTGTATACTTGTACAGATAAGAGCTCTTGACATGAGGTATCCAGGACAGATAAACCCCTCAGGAACAATAATGGGAGTAGTGATACCATGAGGGTAGAGGGAAAGTGGGGAGAGAAAGGGGATCCAATCACAGTGATTGATATATAACACCCCCCTAAGGGGGACAAACAACAGAAACATGGGTGAAGGGAGATAGTGAATAGTGTAAGATATGAAAATAATAATATTTTATAAATTATCAAGGGTTCACGAGGGAAGGAGGGGAGGAGGTAAGGAAAAATTAGGAGTTGATATCAAGGACTCAAGTAGAAAGAAAATGTTTTGAAAAGGATGATGGCAGCATATGTACAAATGTGCTTGACACAATGGATGTATGGGTTGTTATGAGAACTGTAAAAGCCCGGCCCCCTCCCCAATGATTACAAATAAACATTTTTCTGGTATTTTCTACTTTGATGTCAACAATGATAGCCTTGGTTCCATTTTATCTTCTTCATTCAGCTCCCTGTCAATTTACAGCTGCAAACATATTTTAATGATCCTCAGCAAAATTTAATGTACCTGAAATAATGATGTTGCTCAGTAATTTCAGAATTCGGTTGTCACCTTGGTTTGAAATAGGTCAAAATATAGATCTCTTTCAGTCACGTGGCCAGGTAGCAGTCTGTGAAATGTCTTGGCACAGGTGAGTGCATTCTTCCAGTGCTTCGCCAGCTTGTTGAACTATTTCAGTTGCTACTCTGTAGGAAACAGAAGGATTTCTCCCAAGCTGTCTCCCCAAATATATGCCAAATAGCTGCTTGTGAATGACCATACACTTGGAGGTGTAACTCAGGGTTATTCTCCCTGAGAGCTATCAACCATCTAGAGCAAGGATTCACTACTTTTTATCCCAAAACAAGGAGGGCCCACTCCCTTCTGATAAGGATAGTAGTTGTCTATTTCCTTATAGGAGACCCCAGAGAGGTCAACACCTCCCAAGGATGACTAAGGCTAGGCTGCCATCTTGAATCTAGGATCCACCCATCTTGTCACATGTATACCCCCAATCCCTCCTCTTCCTATTGTGTGTATGTCCCTAGAAGACCCCCTCTTGTTACTGTATTACCTGTAGCACACCCCCTTCTTGTGATGTAGGTCCTCACCTGTAATTAGGGGCTTGCATGTCCCCAGAGAAGATAAAAAGCCTGGGCTAGCATTAAAAGTCTCTCTCTCCTCCACGTGGACCATCAAGTGGGGCTGAGGTGAGCATGCTACCATGAATTGTGTCTGACTCCCATTTATTTCAATACGTCTCCTCTATCTCTCATGCTCTCTATAACTTTACTATGATCTTTACTTATTATCGCTGTACAATTGCGCCTACCGGACCCTTAATGATGTGTTAGGGACTGGCTTCCCCTGACACTACTCTATCAACTCCTCCATGCTTGTTTGTTTCCAACGCCTTCCGTGCAGCTTAGATGTCTTCCTTTAGTTTCACTGACTCTTGATCATATGCTACCTCTTGAAAAGAAAGTTCATGCTGACCAGTTCTTTTTGATACAGTGACTCGGTGCCTTCCTTCCATCTTTTTTGGCTGACAAGATCTTCCACCTCATAGAATCTTTTAATATTTCAACATGAGACTTGACTGTTTTCCTTCCATTCTTCCAGCTTAAGCTATCCTGGGTGTGTTCTTCCTTTTTGGTTTCCTATATCTACCAGGTCTGGGGCGCTGACTGAGGCCTGGACAAACTGTAGATGACCGAGAAGGCTTACCACGAGCCAGGTGTCACCAGTCTCAGTTTTGACTTTCAGTTCGGTACCTTGGTTCTATCCCACATTGTGCTTCTGGAACATGAATGAACAACAACAACAAAAATTCTTCATTCATATTTATGCTGCCTGGGCTGGCCAGGGGTTTCTGTGTCTTCGTGGTGTCTGACCACGCATCTGCTGGGCTTCCTTCACATCATGAAAGTCCCAGGGAAGCTGAACTTCTTGCAGGGCAGCTGACTCACCCAGAGTGAGTGATCCAAATAAGAACTACAATCTGACAATATATGAATTTTTTTACCTTAAATTGACCTAGAGTTCCTTATACCACATTCTATTTGTGATATGTGTCACGAGGCCCACTCAATTCAGTTGGATATACTGTCATAATTCTTGTGAACATTGTTAAACCTACCACAGGAGACCATCTCTAAATCTCATTGTGAGGATTAGTGAAATAATATGAATGCATATGCATTTGCTAGTGTTATAATTTTCACTTCAACCATGAAAGATGTTTTTCAGTAAAGGGTTCTTGAAGGATTTAGAATTTCATGAATGATTTATTGCAAATCACCTTGTAGAAACGGCAAAACGTAATGAGAGGACAATTGGTCTATAAAAATGTCTCTGCTAGTGTATGTGCATTTGAATTATAGTGCTGGTGAAGAATAAAGAAGGGGTCATGGACTGCCAAATGAACAAACAAATTCATCTTGGAAGAAGTACAGTCAGAAAGCTTCTTAGAATCAAGGAGGACAAGATGTTGTCTCATGTACTTTAGACACTTTGTCAGGAGAGACAAGATACTTAGGTGGATTGGGTCAAGTAGGCACCTGTAGGAACATGTGGGTGGAATTTAATCAGGTCATAGCGTGATTGGAGGGTGACTGACATAAATGGCTCTCCAAGGCTGGCTTCTTCCTCTCCTTCTCCCTGATGATTGGATCAGCATGCTGCTGCCTGAGTTGGGCCTTTGCCTTAACTGTGGTGCATGTGGGCCAAGCCAACCTGCAGATCTTGTTGCCTTGCTGTGGATCACTAGAACTTGTGGCTCCACTGGGACCTTCTTTGCTACGTTCCCAGGATACTCAACTTCTCATCTTCCTGTTGTTGTCCACCCACCCTACCACATCTGCTGCCTGCAGGCAGACTCTGCTCATCTTGCCTGAGGGCAGATTTCTGCTGTTTGCTTCCTTGACCTTAGACCAGCAGCCAGCATGAGTTGAAAGACCTCCAGTATATTAACTGTGAAAGTGAAAGTAAAAGTGAAAGTGAGTTGAACTGAGCCCTTTTTACAGCTGTGTGGGCTATTTAGCTGTATTATTCCTTTTCATTATATATACCTATCCTTTTTAATATAAATAATCATATGTGTCCTGGTGTTGTTTCTCTAGAGAATCTTGTCTAACACAGACATCGCTCTTGGTAAAGTGGAAGGGCACTAAAAAGAGGAAGATACTTCAGGAAATTAATTGACACAGGGCTGCCACAATATGCTCAAATATAACAATTGTGAGGACAGCCATGTTTAATCCTATTGGGTCATTATATGTGGGAGTCAACTTGATGAAATTTAACAATAAGAAGTAGGTGCGCATATCATAAAATGAAGAAACTCCAAAATAACTCAAGAATATGGCAGAATTTGATAACTGTTGAAGCTGAGTGATGTGTTTGTGGGGTTTCATTACACTATATTATCTATCTCTGCGAACATCGCCGCAAACTGATACAAGATATTCAAATGTTATGTAGATCAGGTAAATAAAATAGATTTGATTTGCTAAGTTTTCTTTTTTGCTTTACTTTCTTTTCAACCCAAATACCTTACTTGATTAGAATGCTAACTCAGGGGTAGCCAACTCAGCTTCATCATGTCTACAGATGTCAGTGATAAAGTCAGTCCAACAAGGGTCTTACTGGAGAAGGAAAGCTCCATTCAGTACTTTGTGACACTACATTATCTCTCTGAACTAATACAGGCTTAAAATCTTACCAGATCATTTGATTTTTAAAACAAAAGCTAGAAAACCCTACATTTCCACACATATTTCAATATTTAAACTTTGTGAAAATATGTTGCTGTTGTTGATATCATTAGGTGGTGTCAAGTTCGGACTGACTTATAGCAGCCCAATGTACAATAGAATGGAACACTACCTCGTCTTGGGCCACCCTCATAATAGTTCTTCTGTTTAGCCCATTGTTGCAGCCACTATGTCAATCCAGTTTGTCAAGGGCCTTCTACTTTACCAAGAATGATGTCCTTCTCCAGGGACTGGTCTCTCTTGACAACATGCGCAAAGTATGTGAGATGAGGTTTCTTCATTCTTGCCTGTAAGGAGCATTCTGGCTGCACTTCTTCCAAGACAGGTTTGTTTGTTCTTTTGGCACTCCATTGGGCTTGCAATATTCTTCATGAGCATTGTGCTAGTCTGGGTAGACTTTAAAAACGAACTCATCGACACTCCTATGTGTATAAGAAAGAGCTTTATATAGAAGAGCATTTGAATATTGAGAAAACATCCAAGTCTCGTCCACATCAAGTCCATAAGGCCAATATCAGTCCATATGTCCAATACCAATCTATAAATTCGCTTCAGACTCACACAACACATATAATGATGCTGACTGTAGGAAGATCACAGACCAGTGGGAGGGAAGTCTTGTGGATCCAGTGGTGTTGTAAGCATCTCAGCACTGGCAGGGCTCTCCACCTGGCTCCTCTGGCTCCAGAGGTCTGGCTCCATCAGCCTCTCGCCATGTCCCTTCTCCACAGGGATGTCTTACAGGGAGTCAGCCTAGAGAGAAAGTATCTCTTGCCTCCAAGGAGAAAAATACAGGAGTTCACAGAATCTTCGGGAGAAAGCCATGCCCATACAGAGACCTCATTGGCTATATTCAGATAGACAGCTTAGACTCCACCCCTTCACTCTGAATCCTCTAATTGACACCAGATTATGTAATGACCACAAGCACCATAGTTCAAATGCATGGACTCTTCTTTAATCTTCTTTATTCAATGTCCAGCATTCAAACGCATATGAGGCAACTGAAAATTCCATAGGTTGAGTTAGACACCTCTTAGTCCTCAAAGTAATTTCTTTTCTACACTTTAAAGAGGTCTTGGGAAACAGTTTGACCCAATGCAATGCATTATTTCAATGCATCTTGACTGTTGCTTCCATGAGCATTTATTGTGTATGCTTCCATGAACACCGATTGAGCAAATAATCAGAGAAGTTGGAATATATGAAAAAGAATTCAGCATTAGCATTGGATAAAGGCGTATTAACAACCTGTAATGTGTAAATGACACACTCTTACTTGCTGAAAGTGAGGAGGACTTGAAGCACTTGCTGATGAAGATCAAGGATTGTGGTTTTCAGTCTTGGATCACAACTCAATGTAAAGAAAACCCAAATCCTCACCGTTGGACCAATGAATAACATCATGGGAAGATATTGAAGGTGCCAAGGATTTCATCTTGCTTGTATCCACATTCAGTGGAAGAATATATAAACAGTGTTGCCAGAACAAAGTATGTCTGGGTCACAATCTTTGATTTAAGGAAATGAACAAGCCATGAACAAAATTGGAGAATGAGTAAGCTTCTACTTTTTACCTGTACAGAATGAATTCTCTCTCATAAATACAGAAATTAAAACAACAGCTAAATATAATTTCCCATCAGAGGGAGAAAAATCGCTAAGATTGATAAAGTTTATTATTGGAAAGAATAGCATAGAAAAATATGTATTGTCAATATAGTGTTCATGAAAGTATAAGGGGTAAAATATCTTTGGAGGGGTAGTTGATGGGGGTAGCTATCAAACACATGTACAAACACACACACACACACACACACACACACACACAGTCTCCATCTTGATCAAGCAAGTTCACAGCTAGGATTTTAAGGAAGGCTTCTTTGTGCATACAGTGGCAATGTGTCACCTCCAAAGTTGTTAACTGTAGCAAAATAAATGTGGTGACGCTCAGCTGAGTAGTTGAGGGTTTCAGTAAACCTGATACTTTCAAAAGATGTGCCACTCAACAGAACCTGGAAAGAATATGGGAGATCTGTATCTACAAGCAAGGGAAGTCTAGGAGATTGAGTATTCAAAAATGCTGGAGGAGTTTCTGTAATACAATTACATTTACATAACAATGGTGCTTGCATGCGTGTGCCTGTATTAGTTCTTAGAAAAAGGCTGGAGAGACATGCGCCACAATATCTATGTATGTTGAGAAATTGGAATGGAGAAGTGAGAGGGATTTTGCCCATTTCTACCTATTGTTTAAGTCTTTTCCAATAAGGATATATTAATGACTTGTTTAAATCAAGAGATAATATAGAGAACACAAAACCAATACCATATAGTTATTATAGTGATAGAGAATAACAATTTGAAAAACAAATCATTAGTGTGTTAGACAGGGTTCTCTAGAGAGATAAAACCAGATGGCTGATAATTATACATATATATATTTATATATAAATATATATTTATAAAGATATATATAACACAAGAAATGAACTGTTTAATTATAAACAGATAAATATATAATACAAGAAATAAACAGTTAAATTATAAAGCAGTACAAATGGCTCAGTGTGACTCACTCCCGTGATAGAGTTGTGAGACACTAGCAGTCCTTCAAGTCTTGAGGGTCGCCAGGTAGTCCTCTGAGGAGAGAACTAGGCTATCCCAGTACACACAGCAAAACAGCAAGGCAGGTCACCAACTGTCAGCCAGGTCACCAACCGTCAGTCCCCAGCTCCAGACATGTACATTCCAATCGTGTGGGCTTAAAGGGACCTCAACTTACAGCTACACAGTCCACCAGCTAAGCATCCCACAGGTAGTGTAGCCTGTAAATTGAGGCACAGAACGAGATAGGCACACTGGTCCGATAATCAAAGAGCGAGAGACAAGAAAGGCGAGGCTCACCTAGCCATTTATCTCTCCTCCCTTCAATTAATCCCAATTGTGTTTATAGGCCAGGCTGGCACAATAAACTAACTATCTCCATTATCTATGGTTAAAAATATAAACAAGATGAATATGGACACCATGCTACTACATGCACAGCCTCATATATTAACCCTCTGACTCTCTTGAGTTCAAATCTCAGACAGGCAGCTGTGTGACTTTGGCCAACATTTGTGTCTATTGTCTAAATCCCTACTTGGAGTCTATGAGAAACAATAAAAGATAATGGATATAAAATATTTAGTATAGTTACTTAGTGTAGGAACTTCTCTAAACTTTTTGGGCATGATTATTATTCAATGGAGATCAAAATGAGAAAACTAAATCAAGAAAAACCATTCCACTGTCTCTGTCTAGGAATTTAATATTATCATTCAAATAAGAAATCCATATTATTTTAGAAACAGTTCATCAACAGTGTTCAGTTATCTGAGCACATACACTCTGTGGGCTCAAGGTGAAGCTGTGGGACTCCCCACTTCCCTGCACTCACTTGGAGAGGCTGTTTTCCATTGGGCAGCTGTATAGACCAAAATGTGGTCCTCAAATAGGCTCGAATTGTGTGAAGACTGATTTGCAATGGAGCAAATTTTATGTTAATTACATTCATTTTTATACACACACAAGGACATAATATTACACCTGATAGGGCAGACCTGCCTGGAAAATAGTGTCTGTCTGCTCATTGAATCCACTGCTCATTAGTAATCAGTCTTTTGCTGTCAGCATTACATGGAAAACAGAAGATGCCCAACTGCAATATAGACAGTTCACCTGGTCGTCCTAATAAATATCAGCCAGGAGTCCCCCCCAGCACGCTGGATTTACTCGCTTCACTTGTTCAAGATGCCGAAAGCATTTGCCATGCAAGTCTCTAGAAAAGACTCAATGTCTAAAGAGATGATCAGCTAAGATCTCATTTCCTTCTTATCGTAGTTTCCGATGAGGGAAATTTAGTGTGTCTGTGTTTGTCTATATGCTATGTGTTATATGTTAAGATGAGATGACTAATTTTTTAGTTCAGTTACATTGGATTCGGTCCACAGGCATTTAAGTTGTTTGCAATTTGGGCAATTTTTTAATCTTGAAGTCTGGATGTCTTTAGTTTATGTTCTACCACAGCAACAACCCATTTTGGTCTTATCATTGCTCTTGTAGAATCTCAATTGAAAAGAAATATTTTTTGTTTCATATTTGTTGCAAGTATTCATTTATCAAGGGTAGAGATTCATTGTTCTTAATACAGAATTTTAACATAGTAAACTTTGAATGAATGTTTGCTGAATTATAATCATAATGAACTGTAGTTTTCTATTATGTTGATTTCACATATTTTTTTCTTATATATGTATTTTGCAATAGGTGCTATTACCAAAATATTATTCTCATCAGGTTAGAAAATTGAACTGACCCCCTTGGTCTTTCTGCTACTCCTTGTTTCATTGTGCGTGCAGAAACAATATTCGTAGAATGTAATTTAAGCATCCACATTGTCAAGAACAGTCTACATTATGCAAATGTGTTCCGCTGAAGACAGGAAATGAGATTGAGTGGTGACGTCAAGGACCTCTAACTTTGGGTTCGGCGTTATAGCTAGGAACTACCTGGAAGAATATTTCAACTGCCAGGATAGGGAACGTGTATGTCTTATAACTTACTTACAAGTCCTAGACCACGGAGAGCGTTGTAAATGCACATGAACACCTGGAACGAGTGTTGGAAGGCAGAGTATTGCACTCAGCATCCGTATAATGTGCTCCGTGTGGTTGGCATTGCTAAACAGACAAGCTGTCACATTCTGTACGAGCTGAATATTCCAGGGCTCTTACTCTGTCAACCAAGGTAGAGGACATGGCAGAAGTCAAACCTCCAGGTGACACAGACCGAAAAGAGTGTGGTGAGCCCTGTAGTGTACAAGTGTAGGTGGGGAGAATCTTCTCTTTCCACAGCACCTCTGTCACCATCCAAATGCATCCTGAAACTGGGAACATCACTATTCACAGAAAGGCACATTCTAGAACGATAGAAATTACACTCCATAAATCCAGAGTTGCAAAAGCAAATCCAAAAACAACAAAGGAAAACCCGTGCAAAGTGTCATGTTGCACAGTTCTCAGAAAAATCAGAAGTGTTTTTCTAGTACTGACATCGTCTTATGGAAGCAAAGACTCACCTCATCCTGAAACCGGACAAAGACTGCCTCCTTTAATTCATTCACTAGTAAATAGGTTCATAAATTGGTTACAGAACGGCCGGCGTGAGTGATTAAAAAACAAACAAACAGTGTTTGCTTTTCTATAGAAAAGTCCTAAAGATGAAAATTTTCCTCCAAAAGAACAGTCTTTTATTTTAAATTTTTATAAATATTATCTTACTAAGCAAAGAGAGGATGATCATTTTTAAGGGATGGAAGTGTGAGTTTAGGAGACAAATGATGATTTATGGCTATTTGGTGCCACCTAGTGGTCAAGGGCTTTTAAAATCCATTTAACCTCAGCTTTTTAGAACGTTTGTAATGAAGAATAATTGATAGGTGGCTGGATGGTTGATTAAAAGATGGTAATCAACATAAAGCACAATTGCTACTCACAGACATTAACTAAAGTTTCCCCCCCTCAATACTGGAGCAATAATTTGTTTGGATGATCTCGAACGCTTTTTGTTTGGAAGAACTGGTTTGGACTTGACAGATATTGACCTCATTTTATATTGCACTTCTTTAGTTGTCTGGTTATGAAAGTCATGGATATAAATCTGGAACTAATATAATAGATGGTTCACTTCATTGTAATTAACTGCACTGTGAGTACTGATATCATCAGTATAATGAATGACATGAAATCACATATGCCTCACAGCAGAAGACAGGTTTGAAAGAACCAAGTGTGTGTGTTGGAATTCAGGAATGCTGCACATTGCAGATTTAATGTTGGCATCCTCCCAACCAAGCACAGTTTTGAAGAGAACCTGGTCCTTGCACGGCGCCCAGAACAAGCAGGTGCACAGAGCAGATGATCATTCCTGGGGTCCAGTTGAGAGGACCTGCGGGGATACTCAGCCAGGTGGAGACCTGTTTTTCTCTCTGACCATTTAGAATAGTGTGTTAGCCTGGCTTGACTAGAGAAACAAATTCATGGACACTCATATGTGTGTAAGAGAGAACTTGATATCAGTGTAATTGTATACTAAGGAAACATCCCCGCCCAGTTCAGATCAATTCCATAAGCCCAATATTAGCCCCTCTGCCCGATACCAATCTATAAATTCCGCTTCAGACTCACACAATATGTGAAATGATAACAAATTCAGGAAGATCACAGGCCAGGGGGTGGAAAGTCTTGTGGATCCAGTGGCAGTAGAAGCATCTCAACACTGGCAGAGGTCTCCACATGGCCCATCCAGTGCCCGGGCTTTAGCGTAGTCCATGTGTCTTTTCAGGAGGAAGATGAAGCCAGGAGTCTGCGTGCATCTCGCCTCCAGTGAGCTATTTCTCTGCATGGCACCTCCAAATGAGGTCATTAAACTGCAACCCGATTGACAGGCTAGACTCTACTCCTCCAGGCAGCTTGACACCAAGTTATGTAACTTCCACAGACAGAAACACTGAGAGGCTGAGCCAGATGAATGAATGTGAAGGCCAAAGGTGAGAGTTGATGATGAGCTTAGGATGATACAAATAAAATGGGAAGTCAAAGTAATTCTCCATATATGAAATGCCCAACGAAACAGAAAAAGCTAGTCTTTAGAGATATCAGAATATTTGGACCAGGGATTGAGACGACCATACAGGAGAGCGACTAGAAGGTAGAGAGAAAGCAGGATCTCAGTTCTTGATGTTTGCTTCCAGCTTTCCTGGGACCAAGGGTTTTTTTTTTGCATTTACTTTGTCTCTAGTCCTTGGCTGGCCCCTTCAAATAGCATCTTCTCACTTGATTAGGGGTTGGTTTTTGATCCCTCCACCAGATGATCTCTCACTATGAAGTTATGTTCCAAATAGGGTGAAATATATCAAGATGCCTCTAGAAAATGACAGCACTTGCTGAAGATTTATTATTATATTGAATTTCTAATTCTTTAAATGGTCTCGAACATACTTTAAAACATATATTTTTGCTCTTGTATTTCCATCCCTCTTCACCATGTCTGTAGGCCTGCCTGCTCTCTCTTTGGAGAGGAGTTTGGGTCTAGGGCGTGTGGGAAGCACTGATCACCAGCCTTGAGGTGATAGGCACTCTGAGCTGAGATGTGTTTGCATGGCATGGTGGTGTCTGCAGTACATGGCCTGAGCACATGCCATGGACAATGACAGGGAAAACGTGAAACAGACGGTTTCTGGTCTGTAAAGGCTCTATTGTATTTAGAAGTGAAGTCAAGAGAGGTTTATAGGACTAGAGAGCTTTTCCCTTGTTGTTCATCAAGTCATTGCTGACTCATAGCAACCTTATTCACAGTGTCCAGTCCTGCAATATCCTCACAATTGTTTCTGTGCTTGAGCCCACTGTTGTAGCCACCATATCAACACATCTCATTGAAGCCTTTTGCTGTTTCACTGCCCCTCTACTTTATAAAGCACGGTGTCCTTCTGCAGGGACTAGTCTCTCCTGCCAACATGTCCAAAGTATGTAAGATGATGTCTCCCCATCCTTGACTTAAACTCTGCTTCTTGAAAACATTTCTGGAGGCAGACTAGAGTAGATAGCTAGCGCCTCAGGTAGAAATAGCTATGTGCTGTATCTGGGCAGGTGGTGCCACATACAGCCATCAAAAATTTTCCTCTCTCAATAATAGCATGAAAGGAGCAGCAAAGGGCTTTGGGGGTGTACAGAGTCGTTTGGAGCACCTGCCACATACCTTGAACACATAAAATCCTCATAGAATTCAAGAGGAGTCGAGAAAGGCTGAGGCCAGGTCTTCAAGAACTAAGCAGAATGAAGTTGTTGTTCTTAGGTTATGTTGAGTTCCCTCTGACTCATAATGACCCTACTATGCATAACAGGATGAAACACTGTCCATTCCTGAGTCATTCTCACAGTTGCTGTTATATTTGAACCCATTGTAACAGCCATGGTGTCAATTCATGTCCTTGAAAATCTTCCTCTTTTTCACTGACTGCCAACTTCACTAAGCATGATGTTCTTTCCTAGAGGCTGCTCCCTGTTGAAAATAGGTGAGTTAGACAGGGTTCTCTAGAGAAACAAAACCAGGACACATGTTTATGTTTATATATATAGATATATACAGCATGAAGGAATTTAACAGCTAATTAGTACACACAGCAGTACAGAAGACTTAGTTTAACTCACTTCCATGGAGCAATAAATCTTCTGGAAGTCTGTCAATTCATGAGGGCTGCTGGGTCCAAGGTCAGAAAAGCAGAGAGCTGAGTCTTCCACAGGGCACTGCAGGCAGTCCAGCCACAGGCAGAAAACAGCAGGGTGGGCCACCAACAGTCAGCTAGAGGACAGGATCTGACAGCCCCCAAATCAAGCGATGTATAAATCAGCAGTGTGGCGAAGCAGATATCAAAGGAACCTCAAGCTCTAGTGACATTATCCACGGGTTGGGTGTCCCACAGGTAGTGTAGATCACAAATTGAGGCAGAAAACTAGTTATGGCAGCTACACACTGGTGCAATGACCAGAGAACAAGAGAGAGACAGGCAGGGATTACGGATCCATTTATCTCGCTGCCCTCCAATCAAACTGTGACATTATTAACCCCACATGTTCTTATTGGCCATGTTGGCAAAATAAACCTACCTCTCACAATAGGTGAGATAAAGTTTGCCCATTCCCTATTCTAATGAGCATTCTGACGGTACAATCCCCTAAGAGCAAACTGTGGAATGACTCAAGAAGCATCAAAAATGATGGAATGAATAAAGAGTGTCACTGTACTCCCCCTCAAAAAAGGTCAATATTTAAGGCACAGAATATGATCAAGGACCAATGATATTAAAGGGAAAAGTCCAAGCTGATCTAAACACATTATAATAAAAACAGTGCTCCAGAATTTGACAGAACACCAATAGAGATGCTTCATTTGGAGAACTTTCCACACACCAATGAAGGCCTGGAAGCACTCAATTGTGGTCAGAAATTTGGAAACGAGTCACCTGACTAATGGAACAGAAGTGATCTATGTTTGCACTCATTCTAAAGAAAGATGACCCAACACAACGCAGACATTATTGAACACTATTATTAGTATCCCACGGAACAATTGGCTGAAGATCATTTAAAAATGGTTAATGTCTGCATTCAGGAAGCTCCAAGAAAGTCAAGCTGGACTCAGAAGACATGACACGCGGGGTATCATAGCTGATGCCAGAAGGACCTGGCTGAAAGCAGAGGATACTACAAAGATGTTTACTTGCATTTTACTGGCTATGTAGAGGGATTTAACTGCATGGATCACAGCAGACTTTGAATAACCTTGAGAAGAATGGGAATTCCAGAACATTCCATTGTGAACTTAAACATAAACCACGAGGCAGTTATACAAATACAACAAGGGAATACTCCGTGATTTAAAATCAGACCTCCTCCCTGGGGGACAGACAGTGGAGAAGTGCGTGAAGGGAGATGTTGGATGGTGTAAGATATGACAAAATAATAATAATTTATAAATTATCAAGGGTTCATTGGGGAGGGGGAACAAGGAGGGAGAGGCAAAAATGAGGAGCTGATACCAAGGGTTCAAGTAGAAAGCAAATGTTTTGAGAATGATGAGGGAAACAAATGTACAAAAGTGCTTGATACAATGGATGTAGGTGTGGATTGTGATAAGAGTTGTACAAGCCCCCAATAAAATGAATTAATTATTTAATAATAATAAAATAAAAATAAAGAAGATGAACCAAGGGGATGGGGGGAGAATACAACATCAGACATTGTATTTGTAAATATTCTGCCAGATATGGACCATCCATCAACTAGCTGGAAACACAAGTCAATTTGAATTTGCCACATGTTGCCATTATGAGCATTGATTATATTGATTCTATAAGAGCATTGAGTATATTGATTTTCAAAGTCCTTCCCCAAGTCTGTATAGAGCATTATGTAAATAAAATAGTCTGATTCATAAAAAAAATTGGGAAAATGTGTGCCTCCGGGTGATATCCTTACAACAAACTTAATCTGTATGTTGAACTCATAACGAAATAGGCTGGATTGTGTGAGGACAAATACGTCATCAGGAGAGTGGGGCTAGGAGTTAGAAAGAAAATTGCTGCCTAAAACCCTAGTTCTTATATCCCTTGCTACTTGGGTCAAGATTTCACTATGTAAGTCTAAATCATAAAATTATTTGTCAGCTGTTTGAAATCTTCATATTATAGAGTAACAAGAATTCTACAAGCATAATGGGTTAAGAAAAGGTTCTGTTCTCTACTTTAGGGGTATCCACAAAAACTGGCTGCTTCAACACCGCCCAAGTGCTTATTTAAACAAATCCAGATCCCAGGCTTCCACACAGACACGCTGTTTCTTCAGGCTCAGGGGACACTTTATAAAATAAGTGTCCCAGCCTCTTCCGGTGTGTGACCAGCTTGGGAATCACCTCTCTAGATGAGTGTAATCATTAAAACCACTCCATGCTGAAGTCAATATTTATTGTTTTAAACCTCTTTGTTAAGCTGTATTTAATTTGGAGAACTCTCCACATAAAATTTAAAATCACTGTTTTTATTAAATTTTCCTTAAAGTAACTGTATGATACATGCATCCTCTCATTTATTAATAATTATATCATTATATAGACTTCTTAGACATAAAACTCTGGACTAGGAAAAAGCAATTAAAATACATAATTCGGTGTGTGCTTTTTCTCTTAACTCAAGCCCTAGTGACAATCGTGGGTTATGCTTTGGACTACTAACCAAAAGGTCAGCAGTTCAAAGCCACCAGCTTGTTCTCTGGAGAAAGATGCTTCCTGCATCTGTAAACATTTACCTCCTTGGAAACCCTCAATAGCCATTTTATTCTGTTCTGTAGGAATGATATGAATCAGAATCCACTCATGGCAGCGGGTTTAGTTGTTTTTTTTTTTTTAAGTTTATCATTGAACTGTCCCAACTACTTTCTGCTTTGAAGTACAGTTAAGATGGGGTGTTGCCCAGTGGTACTAGTCCTTCCCACAACTCACCCAAATCCACCTGTAAGACGACTGGTCAGTCCCTCTCAGAAGGGCCACGTAGAATGGACGATAGAGTTAGGGTGTGGCCCTGAGGAACCATTTAACTGTCCTCTAGCTCTTTCACTCTCCTCCCCTTCCTAGTGACGGCTTTATGTGCTTTACCTCACTGACCACGCTCGCTTTGTTTATTCTCATTTGGATATTTAGGATCAGTTGCCACGTGAAGGTCAGAAGGATGACCCTTCAGAGACAGTGACAGGAGTGTGGGGAGCGGGGGGAGGATAAGGGAGGGAAAGGGGAGTGGAGAGCATCTATGATTGAATAATCCCACCCGATGGGATTGAACAACAGAATAGTTTATGAATGGATATATTGGAATGTGTAAGACATGACAATAGACTATTATATATATGTATATATAACTATTATATATTATAAATCTAACAGTTATATAGAGAGAGATAAAAAAATTGAACTATACACATAATTTGAAGGTGTGCTTCGGCTAGGTGTTGTTAGGTGTTCTGTGGTGCTTCGGGCTAGGTGTTGGCTTTCTAACCTCAAGTTCAAGTGATAAGCCCCAACCACTGCTGAACATTTGTGGCTGTGTGCTCTGGTACAGAGCTAGCATTTGGAACCCCAGGGGACAGTGCTCTGTCTTACAGGGTTGCTGTAAGTCTCAACTTCTTAATGGACTTGATGACAGTGGGTTTGGATTTGTTGGGTATGGCATCAAAGATATTGTTGGCACCAGGATGTCAACATTCATGTCTTAATTTGTCACTGCTAATTGCTTCTTTGAGAAGGTATTTATCCTCCGCAGGTTATGCATTAGGAAATCAAGACAGGTAGAGATGGCAGATAAATTAACATGCACCCACCCCCACCAATAGCATAGCGGTAATGATTCATTTATTTGAAAATAACTGTGACATCATAGAATGTAAAGTAAACATAGAGTATAAGAAGAGCTTTTGAACCAGTGTGTGGGTCTGAGAGCCTTAATAGGAGCTGCTGCTGAGGACCGACTGGGGTCTTGATGCTGGCAGGGAGTCCCTTGATCACCCAGACACCCCCCACAGCAGATTAAAACAAGACATGGGGAGCAAATGGGGAACAGCACTGGGCTGTCAGCTCTTTGCTCCTTAGGACACTAGATATCTTTTTGTTTGTGTTTAAAATATATAGAAAATGCCCAAGGAAAGATTGTTGAATTAAATGGAAATTAAGAAGCCTAGGGAGCCTCCTCATCCTGGAAGTCAGTAGAGAATGCTAGGGATGCTGGGACTCTGCTCATGGCTTCTAGAACTCACCCAGCCCTGCTTTTCCTACTTCGACATGACTGTTCAATTAGTGTTCACATCATTTCATTGGCAAGCTAGCCCCTGTCCAGGCACTTGAGACACAAAGAAGAGAAAGCTCAATTTCTGTCCTCAAGGTAAGCACCTGAAAAACTCTCGATCTGACTTAATCTATCCTCTCCTGTGCCAGAGGGTTTCAGAGAGTGCTCTGGGGGCCTAGGAACGTCCAGTGGCCTCACAGTTGCTACAAGGAGATGTCAATCAGAGATGAATATCACAATTGATCTGGTGAAGAATAAGAGAAGGCCAAGAGAAGAAGGGTGTACACATGGCAGAAGGAAGGAGGTGACACTGACTGGCATATGTGGAGAAAAGCCAGACAGGAGCAAATGATAATGAGGCATAAAAGAATGAGTGGCGTAGTGGGTTTCACAGGGATCACTCACTGCAAGGTCTGCAGTCTGAAGCCACTAGTCATCCCACAGGAGCCAGGTGAAGCTTTCCGCTCCCAGGATTGGCAGCCTTGACGTCCTAAAGGGGTGGTTTTCCTCCATCCTGCAGGATCGCTGTGAGTGAGAAGACACTCAATAGCAGCGAAGGGGATCAGTAACAAGAATGGAGAAGGCTAATCTGATAAGTAGGCGGAAGATAGATTGGCAGACATTCGTAGTTGTTATGGGCGTAAGAGGAAGGGCGATTTAAGGCAAACGTACCAGGGAAAATTGGATGAATTACAATTTGAGGTACCCAGGTGACATTTATTTTGGTACAAAAGAGAACGTTTTCCTTTAGACATGCAGTTTGAAACTTCGAAGAGTTATCAGTAGTTCCGATAGTAGGTTCCAATGATATAGGTGGTGGTTTAACATACGTGAACTTCAGTGAGTTCATTCAAAGATGTTTTGAATGAAGCAGCTCAGTGGACAAAGTGCAAACATCTCAGCAGATGGAGCAGAGGCTTGGAGGTGCCAGGTCAGGTACCTGCTTGCAGATGTTACTCATGTGATCCACTTGGTCTTTTTGGTTTGGGCAACTTTGCAGAGATTTGTCAATAGCCACTGTGGGTCTCTTTCATTCTCCAGGTCACTGATATACTGGACGTTGGGCTTAACTCTCTCCACGTGTATTGTTGCTTCTGTAGAGACCTTAGACTCCAGTCTTCTACTGCTTGGCTTAGATCCATCGTGTATTTAAGGCTTCACTTATCAATGCTTGGTTTTATCAGTTGATTTTCTAGACTCATATAGACTTTTAGTCGTAGTAGTGATATGTTGAGCTGCTAACTGCAAGGTCAGCAATTCAAAACCACTGGGAGCTCTCAGGGAGAAAGGTGACACTTTCTATTCTTCCAGAGCCATAGTCTTGGAAACTCAGAGGCAGTTTTACCCTGTCCTATAATAGGGTTGCTACGAGTCAGAATTGATTCAATGGAGTGAGTGGATTTTTTTTAAGTCTCTGGCAACGTCGCTGGGAAACAGAAGGACAGACGTGTGGTGTAACACGACATGGTTTACACTGTGGGATCTCTGTTTCCCGTGAGCTCAAACAGAAGAGAGGCAACTCAGGACTGTCCTAGACAGATCTGAGTGTGGGTCTCAGAAATGCCTTCATTAAGACATCTCCCCAGGACTCTAGAGCCTGATGGGACACAGGGAAATTGTTTGTTGTAGAGTAAAGAGTGCACAATTAATAATTGGAAAACAAAACTATAAACCCTGATTTATTTTTCTTTGGACAGATTTCTAACACCTTTTGAACTCTATATGCCTAAATTATAAAATGAAACTCATAGGCTTGCTAGAGTGATGAGAAATGCACAGATCAAGGGACATAAGAGTCTCAAGTGTTAACTCTCTGACTTTCACCGTATCTAGACCCTTGTGGATGGTTTATGGAATCAAAATAGAACCATAGAGTTTTATACTTGTAAGGCAGTAAGGTTTATATGATCAATCCTCGCTGTGGCTGCTGTCCTTAGGTGCCATTGAGTCTGTCGTGACTCTCATCAATCCTCTGCACCACAGAAAGAAACACTGCCCTGTCCTCAAGCATCCTCACAAGTGTTTCTATGCTTGAGCCCACTGTTGCAGCCCCTGTGTCAATCTGTCCAATTGAGGGTCTCCCTCCGTTTTGCTATTCCTCTACTTTTTTAGCATGATGTTTTTCCCCAGCCGCTGGTCTCTCCTAACAAAATGTCCAAAGTATGTAAGACAAAGTCTCACCGTCTTTGCCTCTAAGGAGCATTCTGGCTGTACTACTTCCAAGACAGATTTGCTTGTTAGTTTTGCAGCCCATGATATTTTCAGTCTTTTCCTCCAGCACTATCAATCAAAGACATCAGTTCTTCTTTAGTCATCTATATTCAATGTCTAACTCTCACATGCACATGAGATTACTGAACATGCTATGGCTTAGGCCCAAGTCTTTCTTAGTCCTCAAAGTAACATCCTTGCTTTTCAACACTCTAAAGAGTTCTTATGCTGCAGATTTACTTAATGGCATGCATCTATTGATCTCTTAACTGCTGCTTCCATGAGCATTGATTGTGGATCCAATTAAGACAAGATCCTTGACCACTGCAAGCTCTTCTCCTAATGCTGTTACTTATTGGCCCAATTGTGAGGATTTTGCTCTTCTTGACATTGAGTTGTAATCCAGACTGAAAGCTGCAATCCTGGATCTTTGTAAGTAAATATTTCAAGTCCTCTTCACTTTTAGCAAGCATTTTGCATCATCTGCATATTAGAGGTTGATAATCAGCCTTCCTCCAATCCTGATGCCACATTCTTCTTCATATAGTTCATCTTTTCTAATTAATCCTCCCTAGGGAGTTCCCTTCAAAATGCCCCCATCAGATGGCCATTCTGTAACTGTACAAAGATGGCTTAGACAAAAATAGCTCATAGGTTTAAGAATATGTTCCCCTCAACACTAAACCTGCAGGCTGGGGAGAGGGGCTGGCCCACCACACCCACATGAAAACAAACCAAGGAGGAAAAAGAGAAAGTGAGGGACTGCCCTCCATATCAGCACACCAAGCCCCGAGGATGACGTCCCTGCACCGAGATGCTAAGGCACAGAGAGGACTGTAGGGTTGATAAGAGCTTGAGACATGATGTCCCCTTGCTGAAGGACAATAGTTGGGACTCATTGTGGGAGTGAGTCTGGCCTGAGCCCCCTACAGTGGGGCAAACCAAGGGAAGAACATAACAGATCAGCAACAGGAACAAAGCAAAGCTAGAAGGCCCTTGAGGAGTCCCCCCAAAAAACTGCAGGCTAAGAGAGACAGCTCCTGAAAATCACCAGGACCAGTGGGGAGATAGTCATAAACATCAGCAGACAGACCTGGAAATATGTATGCCTTTTCCCCCCCTACTTATTTATTTATTCTCTTTTTATTCAATCTTTTGTTTTCTTTTTGTTTAGTCTCCATTATTGCCAGTTTGCCTACCTATATAAGATAGGCATGGGAAGCAAGCCTGAGGAGAAAGCAATGGGGCCAATAGTTCTGGGTGGACTTGGGGTGAGAAGGAGGTGGGGGAAGAGAGTGGTGAGCAAACAACACCATAGACTGGGGAACAACTAGGGAATTAAAAGCAACAATGTGGAGGATGTAGAGATCCTGGGGGGTTTGGAGCAATAGCGATCTAGCTGAGAGAAAGTACTAAGAGGCGGAAGAAGGGTGAGCATGATGGTGGGGCAGGAGGAAGTAAAAGGAAACAAAGGGAAGATCTAAGAAGCAAAGCTATGGATAGAGGTAAAACATACATATGTACATATTTAAAGATAGTAATTCATAAAAATAGATGTGTTAGCCCATGTACATATGGCAAGGCATTCAGGTAGTGGATAGATTTCAGGTCTCTGCTCAAACCTCCTCTCAACTCAAGAACACTTTGTTCTAAAAGCCTGGCATTCTGTGATGCTCACTCTTCCAGCAGGATCATTGTAAACAAAATGTGTGCACAAGCAGATGTGGTGAAGAAAGCTATTGGTGCCCAGCTACCAAAAGATATAGCATCTGGATCTGAAAAGTTTGAAGTCATACAAGCAGCCATCTAGCAGGGAAGCAACAAAGCCCACATAGAAGAAGCACACCACCCTGTGTGATCATGAGGTGCTGACAGGATCAGGTAACAGGCATCAGAAAATCCAAAACAAACAACAAAAAAAATCATATTACTAAGAATGTGGAGGGTCAGAACAGAGACCCAAAACCCATCTATAGACAATGGCCATCCCTCACCAAAGGGTCACAAGGAAGGAATGAGTCAACCAGGGTGCAGTGTAGCACAGATGAAACACACAATATACCTCTGGTTCTTTTAGGCTTCTTCACCCCCAACCATCATGACCCCAGTCCTGCCGTTCAGTTCTGGTTAGGCTGGAGCATGTACACTGGTACAGATAAGAGTTCATGACACCCAGAATCCAGGTCAGATAAACCCCTCAAGAACAGAAATGGGAGTAGGGATACCAGGAGGGTAGGGAGACAGTGGGGGGAGGAAGGGGAGAAGTGGGAACTGATTGCAACGATAGATGCATAATCCCTCCCCCCAAAGGGGATGCACAACAGAAGCTGTGGGGAAGGGACACAGCAGTCAGCGTACTTTATGAAAGTAATAGTAATTTATAATTTATCAAGGGGTCATGAGGGGGGAGAAGGGGAGGGAGGTAGAAAGAGGAGCTGATCCCAAGAGCTCAATTAGAATGTAAATGTTTATAAAATAATAATGGCAACATATACAAATATGCTTGATACAAATGATGTATGGATTGTTATAAGCTATAAGAGCCCCCAGTAAGATGATCTTTTAAAAAAATAATAAACGCGTTCTAATGATGCTTATCTCTGAGTGTAAAATTTGACCCATTGTTTTTCACACATAATGGTAGCTATCTACATCTGAAATACAGATTACCAAGCATTATATAACTTGTGATCTGACTGTAGTTAAAAAGTATATGAGTGTGTTAGTCTGGGTACATTAGAGAAACAAATCCACAGATACTCAAATGTATAAGAGAGAGTTTTATATAAAGGTCAAGTGCACATCAAGAAAACATCCCAACCCAGTGCTGCCCAAGCCCACAAGTCCAACATTAACCCATATGTCTGACACCAATTTACCAAGTCCTCCTCCATTCCACAGAACACACCTAATGACACTCACTTACTACAGGAGGAAAGCCAAATCAGTGAGCATGTACGCATCTCAGCTCTGGCAAGAGTCTCCACATTACTGACTGCTCTAGCACCCAGGGCTGTATCTGGGTAGGTCCATGTGGCTTCTTCTCAGGGATGTCTTGTAGGAAGTGAGCCTTGCCAACTAACGCAGGGAACTGGCTAAGGCAGCTGCACCCCGGTGGGACCATCAGAAAGCAAGAGACCCGAGAACTAGAAAGGCGAGGCTCACTGAGCCATTTATCTCTCCGCCCTTCAATTAACCCCACATGTGTTTATCGGCCAGGTTGGCACAAAAAACGTTAACTATCTCAATGAGTATACTCATATATATATATATATATGCATATATACATATGTGTGTGTGTGTGTGTGTGTGTGTGTGTGTACAAAACACAAAACAAGACAAAAACCCATATGGACTTTAGGTTAATCTGGAGTCACAGAGGCCAGTAAGACAGGATGGACCAGCCTGTCTGGGTTTCTGAGCCAGTAGCCTCATCCTGCTCTCTCAGAGCAGCGGGTGGTTTTGAATTGCTGACTTCGGCTAGCAGCCCAATGAGCCCACTGAGTCACCAGGGTTGGAGACACTGACACGAAACCTTGGTTGTGGTTAATTCTATGTTGATGTGATAGAAGCCTTCTAAATTACTTTGTTTCTTTAATAATCATGTATTTTTACAGATAGGATTTTCAAAACCTGCGTCCACGTAATGATTTTTAGACATAGGGAAGTTCGAGCTTATCATACATATGTGTGTGTGTGTGCATGCACACACACCTGGAACTCAGAAGGATTAAATGATTTTTGAGGCTTTTTGATAATAGTGAAACAGAAATAATTTTCTAACTTTTATACTTCCCAACATACCATTTATGGGGGTGTCTTAATTAGCCTAATTGCCCACTCCTCTCATTTCTGACACCCTTGACATAACTTTCAGGCTTTCTGTCATTTGGGTCTTCTTTCTCAGAGTGCATTCTTGTCAGTCAGTTTTCTAATTAAAATGAGATCTCAAGAATTGGGTCATGGTGATGAAGTGTAATCAGAAAGCATACAATACAATTTATAAACTTCTTTGATTGTGACATTATACATTTATTGATTAAGGCATAGTTCTTCCGTCAATAGGTATATATTTTGCTTAGCTCTGTCGTATTTGATATATCTTAATAATTGTAACATATTCACTGTAGGATATTTGATGTGTACAGAGACAGAAAGGAAAAATCACTCACCCATTGCTCCTCTATTCATATATAACTTCTCCATTTCTGTAAGTCTATTCTTCTCTGGACAGCCAGCCAGCTCTCTGGAAGCAGGATTAGGTTTGCTTTGTTCCCTGTTTACTTTGCACTTGGTGCAACCAACCCCGCTGTCTTGAGTCAATTCTGACTCCCAGTGACTCTCTGGACTGAGGAAACTGCACCATGCAGCTTCCAAGACCTTGCTCCTACAGAGCAGCTGGGGAGTTAGAGCTCTTACCGCTCTGTTAGGACCTGAGCTCCTCAGCCATGTCTCTACCAGGGTAAAAAAGGGAAACCCGAACTGAACCCACTGCCATCAAGCTGATTCTGAAGCTTAGTGACTCTAGGTAGGGTTTCTGAGTCTAAACCTTCTCAAGAGTAAACGACCTCATTTTTCTCTTGCAAAGCAACCGATTGATGTGAAATTCCTCCTCTGAGATTAGCAATCCAACACTCTGGCTAGCGGGGCTCAGGCTACATTAGTAGGCCCTTAATATTTGTTAAGGTAGTGAAGAAACTACTCACACGCTTCTACAATTTTGAGCACATAATAGACTCTCTAAAATCTTGCGTCCTGCCATTTTCCAACACAAACTAAGTGATGGACAATATTAGCTTGGTGATGTTGTTGGAGCTTCTGTTTTCAGAATGTGTATTTAAATAGTCTATTGAGTAAATAACACTCTTGCTTGGAAGTGTAAGAGTTTTTTTAAAAAAATATTTCACTGCAATGATGCATTATGTGTTCCTGAATATGTGCCTATTTTTCTAATGTGTAGGGATGTTCTTTTGCAAATATTTCTGAGTGAAATTATTTGTTCAAAATTGTGAGTAGTTCAAAACAAACCCCTCCATCCCAGGGAAACTGGTAGTTTTAGCACATATTGAATTTGTGGTCATCAATGTCATTGAACTTCAGCTCTTTCACCGTCAAAACGGACAGATACCGCACACTCTCAGTAGCTCTCAGACAGCTTGGAAGTGTTCTCACTGAAGTACCTCTATGCTTCCTCTCAGCTCACAACACCAGCACATTTCTCTCGCGCGCGGGTCAGAATGAAGAAGCAGTTCCACCTTTGACTTCTACTACCTTTTGAGAGATGAAATTGTCAGCCAGCAAGTCAAGAATTTGTCCGATGCTCTGCTTTTTAGTATAATGAGATTTCTAGCAGATGTCTTTATAGTGGCAGTGCCCCATTACTGTTATATCTCTTATCTGTGACAGATTTTTAATCAGTGTTAAGAAAGCAATGTCCATATCTTTTGTCAGGCTGGGCAGTCTATCGCTTGGTCTTACACTGCATTCTTTTAGTAATATTCTCGTAATTCAACTTTCGCTGTCACTAGCCACAGGCTTTTCTATAAAAGCATTCCTTCTTTAAATAAAAATAAAAATGTAAGAGCAAAATACAAATTTAAGTTTAATTTTAGAGGTTTTATACAATTAGAGAAAGTTTAGAGAATTCTACTAAGGTTAGAGATGAAATCCTCCAGATAACCTGTCATACCACAATTGAAAAAGTAGTATCTGACTTACTTTCCCAACACAATTGCTGAAGACAAATGGGTGCATAAGCAACTGTGGTGATGAAAGCTGATGGTGCCTGGCTATTACAAGATATAGCGTCTGGGATCTTAAAGGCTTCAAATTAAACAAGCGGCCATGTAGCAGGGAAACAACAAAGCCCACATGGAAGAAGAACACCAGCCTGTGTGATCATGAGGTGTCAAAGGAATAGGTATTGGCAATTCAAAAACAAACAATAAAACTGATGTGAAGAAGTGAGGACAAAGTGGAGACCCCAAACCCACCTGTGTAATAATTGGCAGTCCCTCGCAGAAGGGCCACATAGAAGGGATGATATTTCTAGGGTGCAGTATAGCAAGGATGAACCACATAACCATCCTCTAGACCTGTCATATTTCCTCCACTTTACCATTATGAGCTTTGTTTTACCTCATTATTCTTATCAGACCTGCGTAGGTCCATCTGTATAATTAAGATGGTTCAATGTATGAAATCCAAGATAGATAGCCCTCCAGAAATAGTAAAGGGAGCAATGATTCCCTGAGGGTGTGAGAAGGGGCTGGGAGGAGGAACTAATAGCAATGAGGATTGTAAAACCCCAGCGAGGGGAACAAACCACGGAAGTGCAGGTGAGGCTAGACATTGGAGGATGTAAGATACAGCAAAATAATAATAACGAAAAATATCATATTATAACTGGGGTACCAGGGGTGAATAGGGCAGGGGAGAGAGGGGATAAAGAAGAGCTGATATCAAGGAGTTCAAGAAGAAAGAAAATGTTATAAAACTGATGTCAGCAGCAATTGTACAATTATGTTTGATATCATTGAAGTATGAATTGTTACAATATCTGTAAGAGCTCTTAATAAAATGATTAATAAAAATAGCATCTGTGAACATCCTTCTAGATTTTACCCCCGGTGTGTGAATTTATTTTTATTAATCATTCTATTGGGGGCTCTTACAACACTTATAATAATCCATATATCAACTATATCAAGCACACTTGTACATATGTTGCCATGATTATTTTAAAAACATTATTTTACAACTTGAACCTTTGGTATCAGCTCCTCTTTCTTTCCCCTCCCTTCCCCCCATCTCCCCCTCATGAATCCTTGATCAATTACATATATTAGATATTATTATTGTTATTTTTGTATCGTATATGGTCTGCTGTCTCCCTTCACCTACATTTTGGTTATTCCACCCCCAGGGGTTGTGAACAGTCCCCCCCCCCTATCGACCCTCTACCCTCATGGTGTCACCACTCCCACTACTATTCCTGAGTAGGTTATCTGTCCTGGATTCCGTGTGTTCAGAGCTCTTATCTGTACCAATGTACAACTCAGGTCTAGCAGAATTTGGAAGATAGAACTGAGGTCATGGTAACGGGAGGGAAGAAAAGAAGCATTAAAAAACTGGAGGAATATTGTGCGTTTCATCCCTGCTATACTGTTCCCTTGCTGAACCATCCTTTCTGTGTGACCCTTCTGTGAGGGGATGTCCAATTGTCTACAGATGGGCTTTGAGTCTCCAATCTGTGCACCACCCCCATTTGCATTGATATAATTGTTTTGGATCTTTTGATACCTGCTCCCTGATCTTGGTAACTCCTCATGATCACAAATGCTATTGTGCTTCTTCCATGTCCTGGGGTATGAACTTGAGCATACATGCATGTGGGTGTGCACGTTGTGTGTGTGATACAGGCAGAGAGAGAGAGAGAGAGAGAGAGAGAGAGAGAGAGAGAGAGAGAGAGAGAGAGAGAGAGAGATTGATATATTGGAATAAGACAGTTTGTGCATTTTTTATATTTAACTTTATATTGTAAGCATTTCCTGAAGACAAAAACTTTGAAAAAGGAGGTAAATAGAATGATTATGTAAAAATTTGACATGGTGATAGGCTCTAATTAATTTAATCTTAGTACTGCATTATTCATGTTTCCATTTATCTCTAATAAAAATATCTTTCTGAGAATAATGTAGTATTTAATTATTTACAAGAGTAAAAGTTAAAAAGCATTGCTACCAGGTTACCAGTTCATACATGTAAATGGTTTCTTTCAAGTGATGTGGTCTATAGTCATTGGATGGCTGCTGACAAGTTCTCACAGCGATATTCTTGCTTTCATCTTGTAAAGAGTACCTTCCCAAAAGTGATACTTTTGGGGGGAAATTGACTGTGAGATCAAGGTTCACATTAAATTTTTAACAAAACTGAAGCAGACATCTTTTCCAAAACATGGAAGCTTGGAAACATGTTTATAGGAATGCTGCCCCATAAAAACAACAGTTCTTAGAAGGATCAAGTGTTAAGGAAGGTCAAAAAGACCTCCAAGAAGAGCCGAGAGAGAGGACCATCAACTTCCATGAAGACACTAAGAGAGAACCATCGACTTCCAGGAAGACACTAAGAGAGGACCATCGATCTTAGTGAACAAATTGTGGTTGAAGTCCAGAAACTGGTGAAAGATCTTAGAATTGCCATCAATCATCTTAAGATGTTTTGTTCAGAAGATATCATGTGTTGGTCATTTTCAATTTTAATTGACCATCTTGGTCTCAGCTAGTCTTTGGCTTAATGGGTGCTGAAAATGTTGTGCAAAGATGAGCTGTCTCAAAGGGTTGATCTCTATATTAGCCTTAATTTTTTAATTTAAATCATTTTATTGGGGACTTGTACAACTCTTATCACAATCCATATATACACCCATTGTGTCAAGCATATTTGGACATTTGTTCCCCTCATCATTCTCCAAAAATGTTCTTTCTACTTGAGCCCTTGGTATCAGCTCCTCATTTTTCCCCTCCCTCCCCACTCCCCGCTCTCTCATAAAACCTTGATAATTTATAAATTATTATTATTTTATCATATCTTACACTGCCCTACATCTCCCTTCAACCACTTTTCTGTTGTCCATCCCCCAGGGAGGAGGTTATATGAAGATCCATGTAATTAGTCCCTCTTTCTAGCTCACCTTCCCTCCACCCTCCAGGTATCACCACTCTCACCACTGGTCCTAAGGGGTTCATCTGCCCTGGATTCCCTGTTTCCAGTTCCTATCTGCACCAGTGTACATCCTCTGGTCTAGCCAGGTGTGTAAGGTAGAATTTGGATCATGATAGTGAGGTGGGAGGGGGAGAGGAAGTATTTAAGAACTAAAGGAAAGTTGTATGCTTCATTGATGCTACACTGCACCCTGACTGACTCGTCCCCTCCCCACAACCCCTCTACAAAGAGATGTCCAATTGCCTACAGATGGGCCTTGGATCTCCACCCTGAACTCCTCCTTATTAGCCTTTTAAGCAAGATTGAAGATAATGAAACAAATGGTAAGTGGGAGTGTCAAGTCTTAGATTTACCAACATGATTCAGAGACCGAAGTCCAGTATAAGAAGATGTTTCTGAAATAATCTACTGGGTGGTTAAATGATAGGCTTTTTGAGATTCCAGAGAAGTCCTCTTGATAGATTTCCTCAAAGGTCACAGGTACTCACAACACCTTATTATAAAGAAGTTTAAAAACAGTGTAAACTGCATGGTTGAGGTCAAGGCCCAGAGTGTTACGCCAAGGACTAACACCCTCTTCCCCATAGTAACACATCTGCTCAGGTGTTAGCAAAGACTGCCCTATGAGACTTTCTTTTTTTTATAAATCACTTTCTTGGGGGATCTTATAGCTCTTAGGACAATCCATACATCAATTGTATTGAGCACATTTGTACATATGTGACCATCATCATTTTCAAAACATTTATTTCTACTTGAGCCCTTGGATCAGCTACTCTACCACTACCCCCTGTCACCTTCATGACCCCTTGATAAATTAGAAATTATTGTTATTTTCATATCTTACACAGTCTGCTGTCTCTTTTCACCCATATTTCTGTTGTTCATTGGGGTGTGTGTGTGTTAATACATCGATCATTGAAATAGGTTTTCTCTTTCTCCCCTTTCTCTCTCCACCTTCCCCCTACGCCCATGGGATTGCTACTTCCATTACTGTTCCTGAGGAGACATGGAGTTTGCTAGAGTCCAGGAGCTGAAGGAGCCACATGGAGACTCCTGCCAGCACTGAGATGCTTAAACCACCACTAGATCCACAAGACTTGCCACCCACTGGCCTGTGATCTTCCTGCATTTGGCGTCATTGCATGTGTTGTGTGAGTCTGAAGAGGAATTTTTAGATTGATATCAGACATGTGAGCAACTATCAGACATATGGAGATGATCTGGACGGGGCTGGGATATTTTCTCAATATATAATTGCTCTTTTATATAAAACTCATTTGTACACACATATGAGTCTCGCTGGATTTGTTCCTCTAGTCTACCCAGACCAACACACTGGCTCTCATTGAACTTCTGTGAATTTTGCTAAGTTGGTAGGTGAAAATGAGATTTCACAGATTTAATATTCATTAGATTATTTGGTAAGGTTAAAACCTTTTGTATCATTAGACTTTTTTGTCTTTTATTTTTCTTAAGATGACATTGCTGACATTTTTCTTAAGATGAGATTTTAATTTTTCAGAGCTTTAGCTCTTACAATTTTATAGTCATAGTTTTTTTCTATATAGCAGTTTGAAACTTGATGTTTTACTTTATCTCAGTAATCCATATACATCGTGTAGTAAGCCCGTTTGCATTCTAAGTTTTATCACAAACATAGCAATCATCCGCACACTCTTTGCTATCACCAATTCCAAGTTTTCAGATGCAACTACGTTGAGCACCTTAAGCTGTTTCATGTGCTATTCAGATCTGTATTTCTGAGTAGCGTGTCTTTTCAATTATTTAGGAAGCAAGTGCTGATGATTTACTTCCAAACATAGTAAAAAACCCTATGGATCAACACATTCTGATCCCATTGTGTATGGGGTCTGTCTCCCTGAGTGAGGGCTCAACTCCATGACAGTTAACAGTAGGAGCAGCTGTGGAATTTTTCTTTTTCAATATAGACTTTCCTAACTAGTTCGTGTAGTTGTCTTCCATATACCGACTCCAACCAATGCACATTTCTCTCCACACCTTCTCTCAACCCCATTTACAGTAAAGTATCTATTTAGAAGCAGATTTCGCACCTCTTTCAACAGTTCTCTGAATTTTGAAATGTTTGATATTGTGCATACCTTCCTAATTTACCCTTTCACGTGATCATAGTCTGGTACGCTGGAAATAATATTTCCTCAGATATTTAGAGTGTCTACATTGTGTTCTGCTTTCTAGTATTCTAATTGAGAAGTGTTTGTTAATTTTTGCTAAAAATAAAGTGTTTATTAATTTATTTTTACATTTTTATCATGAAAAGTTTCAATGAAATATAAAAGCATTAAACCTTCAAATGCTCATCCCTTATTTTAAAAATGTTTTAAATTGGGAATTAATGCATGTCTCCTATTCCATAGTTCAATCGCAGCAAGCAGAATGGGACCATGGCTACCACAATCAGTTTCCAATCATTCGTTTTCTTCCGGGCCTCCTTGACATTGTCTCCCTGTTACTAGCACCGAACCCCACAGGGACCCCTTATTCTACTTGCTGTCCCTACTCCTCCTCTTTGCCTAGCATTTTCTCTGTGAAAGCTCATCTAAATCTTTATTTAACTCTCGTGTTCTTTATTTGGTAATTGTAACTCACTCTTCATAGCCTTCTGGATAGTTTCCGTCAGTCTGTTGTAAATGTCTAAATAAAGTAAAACTCATATTCTGAATGGGAGATTTGAGGAACCTGAGAAAGTTTATTTTTATTTTTAATTCACTTATTAATTCATCAATCATTATTATTATTGTGCATTTAGCAAACACTCGTTAAATACTAATAAGGTGGCATGCATGGGAACTGGAAATGGAGATACAGGAGACTTGCTTGATCCTCTCAAAGTTAGATTACAGGTGGCTCCTGGAATCTTCTGTTAGCCGTCCATGATGTAAGCTTGTTCTTTATCCAAGTATTTCATTACAGCAGTGGATTCTCTTGGGTTTTATCTTCATTTTTCAAAGAATAATTTCTCTAGATTTATGATTTTTGATGGACAGTTTCATTCCTTTAACTTTTTCATCATTCCAATATCATCACATATCCATTCTTTTTGATATAATGTATATTCATTATTTCCCATTTTTAATAAATTAAAAATCACATACCAATGCATTCATAATAAAATGTTGCATGGTTTTGAGTTTTATGGTATTTTATTCTATATATGGGTACATAGCCTTCTACAACTTGGCTTTTAATTCAAAAACTCTCTTTTGAGGATTTATCCACGTGGCATGCAGATCTATATTTCCCACTGTTGCATAATAATTTATTTCATAGTGTGACAATGTGTTGATCATGCTTCCACTAAGAACCCTTTGAATTACTCTGGCATTTCTGTGATTACAAACACATTGCTGTTGACGTTTTTGTCAGTGTCACCATTGCTCCTGTGGGAGTCTCTCCAGATGATCCATCTCGACATGAAATGGCTGGGCTCTCGAGTGTGGGGATGATGAAAGGAGACTCCTTCCCCTTCAGTATTATATTAATATTTCACAGATATCCTTGTCAAACCAAAATGATTCGATTGATTAACTTGTAGCAACTTACTGGTAATGACCTACATGCTGAATCCTGGAGGTTTCCATGTGGTGCTCCATGCAACTGAATGATGCTGAGTGGATTTGCATACGATGGGCTCTCAACTTTCTTCTGTGGGAAACATATTTTTTCTCCACTTTTTCTATTGGTTTGTTTCACCTTTTCTTCTTTATTGTGAATTATTTTCTTTCTTTTTTTCTGACTGATTGTAGGGTCAGCTCTTTCTGTGTTTTAGTTGAAGATTCTTCAGTACCCCACATATATAAAAATATTTTCTTTTTAAAGTGTAGGATATGATTTTAATATTTATATTTTAATCAATTTGGAGTTAATTTTATCTATAGTGTGGTCAACAAACATTAAAAAAACAATCCACTTTTCCCTCTATCCATTCCAATAGCATCTCTCCGATATCACATTTGCTGATATATGTGGATGTGTCTTTGGGTTTTCCCTTCTGTTTGATTTATTAAGTTATCTACCTGATAGGTTTTAATTGCCCTGTCCTTATAATAAAGTGAATATCTGTTATAATCTTTTTCTTAAAGAATAAGTTGGTAATTCTTGTGCTCTTTGATGTTTATTTCGGAATCACCATGTCAAGTCTCACTAAATATTGTATTGCAATTTCACAGCCCCTCTCGGTCAATTTGGGTAGGACTGACATTTTTACATTATTGATTCTTCCCATTCATTAGCACAATAGAACCCTCCATTTCATCAAGCCACCTCTAGCCATTCTTCAATACAGTTGTACGATTTTCTTCATACAGATCTCACATTTATTTTGAGATTTCCAAATTAATGATCCGCCCTTTGAATATCCTCCTAAATGGTTTCCTATCTTGAGTCCTTAAATCCATTCATTATACTGCCTCCATCATATATTTATAAGCCAAATCGGTTATGGTTTAAGCACAGGAGATGCTTTGTGTGATATCTCAAGTTAAGAAGATGCCACAAAAGACTGTCCAGAGAGTGATTCTCCTCGAGGGAAAATTGTTGATTTTAATATGTATTTCCAGAAGAAAGCATCTAGAGTAAGAAACACAAGAGCAGCATTGGAAGAAAAGTTGTATCTGGGATTTTGTTTCCATTCACTGCTGTTGTTTTTCCCAAATGAATAAAAAGTTGCGTAGAGGTGACTCCAGGGTAATTCTTTAGAAATAACTTCTCTGTTTGTGCATATGTAATTGCACCGTTCATTTAGGAACACACACGTACACGTCTCATATACAAAAAATAAACAAAAGACAGGATGGCCTTGGTTTTATTTTTAGCTCTTCCTCTGCACTAAGAAAGAGCAAAGCCTTCAGTCAAGACAGCGTCCCTGTCCTGATCCGGTCTAATTCTCTCCTCCTCATCTGTGGCTGTCACTATCGCATGTCACTCTTCGTGGCATGAGCCTTGCTGGCTGCTTCTCCGCCTCTGTGTTCAATTGCTTGAACCTCACACATTAATCAGGGAATCATTTTTTATATACCATATGCAATTTAACCCATCCCCTCTCTGCCCCTGAAAAATGAAATTTGAAAGGGGGAAGACACAGAAAGGCAAAAAGCATTGCATAAGCCTATACTCTTAAATCACTTAAGAAATAAAACATTACCTATATAGCTTAAGTCCCTTGTGTAGCCTTTTCTGAGCACATCCCCTCCTTTCCTGTTACTCCCCTGCCCCTAGCTCTCTCCTGTGGCCAACACTTTGAACTTGTTTTCCATTATCCCCATGCCTATGTTAAGCCATCATCACATATAAATGGGACACAAAAATCAATGATAATACTATTTTGCTTTATTAACACCACTGCTATGCAATATCTATTTTGGGCAACTTGTTCTCTCACCCCAGCATTTTTTCTGCTAGCTTCCTTCATGTTGGTACTTATCATTCTGATTGAGTTTACTTTTGTATAGTATTTAAATGAGCACCTTTAAAAAGTCTGCTCTTCTCTTGCTAGACTCGTAAGTGGTGTTGGGTGTTTTATTTCATAAATAACATTACTATTGATATTCTCCAACATGCTTTGTGTGTGTGTGTGTGTGTGCACGCGTGAGTGTTTGGGTGAGTTTCTCTAGAGTGCAAGCCAAGATTAGTTCCTGGCTTGTGGGGTATTTGTGTTTCTGATACCAAAGATATAGCCAAATGTATCTCCAAAATTTTTGTACCTATTTAAACATCCACGGTCACCTTAGTCGACTTCGAAATGCTCTCCAATATGTCTAGCTAGGTGATAGGCTTTCAACTATTTGCCAGTGGGGTGGATCTGAAATGGTATCTGATTGAGGTTTAATTTTGCATTTTCCTGAGGCTGATTTTTCATATGTTCACTGATTTCATGTGTTTCTGTTTATACCTACTAGCATACATTATTTGCTAAATAAAAACATTAGAGAAAAGCTAAAGCTAAAATGCTATTAACTTGCCTCTGCCACCGCCAAACCGACGTCCCTAAGATTTATCAAGCCAGACCATTCCTTTCCTGACCCGCCTTCTCATTTGAGCCCTTTTCACGAGTTTTCCTCTGTCTCCTTGGCCCTCCAAACACTCTGTCTATGTTGTTGCTTCTTGATGCCCCTGTGCAGTAGTGCATCACTAATGGATGGGGCACAGTATACTAACATGACTTGCTCTATTCCCCTAATTTACATTGTGCTCCTGACCTCTTAATCACAGGACTTTAACCTTTTTGATATCAGGAATCAATGTGGGTTTTTTTTGTGCATTCGCAGGATGTGCCTCAGAGAGGTTTGTAATCTGAATTAAACCCCATCATAGAGTTTACTAAGATTCGGGGGGTGGGGGAACCACACGGTTGCTACTCATTGACCCAACAGTGAATCTATGAGAAGAGGTCATTTAGGGGTGCTGCTGAAAGTGTAGCCCTGTGCAGTTACAGTAGTCATAGAACCAAGATTCTTCACACAGAGATTTCCAGCTCTTGCTACATATTAAAATCACCTGGAAGTGCTTTAACAAATACCATTAACATGGATTCAAGTTGACAAGAGCAACTCAAAATATTAGATAGGAAATGTAGGGAGTTTATATTAATGGGGAGGAGCAACTCAAAAAGGAGGAGGAAAGTTGTACCATTAGATGGATTCCACTGGAGCCAGTCAGGTGCAGTGTAGCAAGGATGAATCATATAACTTCCTCCAGCTCCTGAATGCTTCCATCCCCGCGCCCCCCAAACTATCATGATCCCAATTCTCCCTTACAAATCTGGCTAGATCAGAGGATGTACACTGGTATAGATAGGAACTGGAAACACAGGGAATCCAGGACAGACGATCCCTCCAGGACCAGTGGTGAGAGTGATGATACCAGGAGGGTAGAGGGAGGGTGGGGTGGAAAGGATCTACATATAACCTCCTCCCTGGGGGATGGACAACAGAAAAGTGGGTGAAGGGAGACGTTGGACAGTGTGCGATTTGACAAAATAATAATTTATAAATTATCAAGGTTCATGAGGGGAGTAGGGAGGGGCGTCAAAAATAGGAGCTGAAAAATTAGGAGCTGATGCTGGGTGGAGAGCAAATGTTTTGCAAATGATGAGGGAAATGAATGTACAAATGTGCATTACACAATTGATGTATGTATGGATTGTGATAAGAGTTGTATGACCCCTAATAAAATGATTTTTTTAAAAAGAAGGATGCTACTGAATTGTACATGTTGAAACTGTTGAGTTGGTGTGTGATCTGTCCTGTACATTCTCAACACAATCAAATAAATTACACAAAGAACCCACCAAAGAAGCAGTGTTTTGTTCCCTTCTCCAGATTTTTAGAGTTCATTGACCAGTGGTACACAGATTCCCACATAATTCTAATGAGACGAAGTAGACGCTATTGTCCTAAGAGTATGTAATTCGAACTATGAAATTCCAACCCAACTGCCAGAGAATTGAGTCTGACTCAGAGCAAACCTATGTGACAGAGCAAAATTGCTCCCAAGGGTTAGCAAGCCTATAAATCTTTCCAGGAACAGAGAGCCTTATTTTTCTCCTGCTGAGAAAGATGGTGGGTTTGAATTGCTGACCTTGTGATTGGCAGCCCAATGAGTAGTCCACTGTGCAACCAATACTCCTGAGATGTGGTGGTTCTCAACCTTCCTAGTGCCGTGACCCTTAACACAGTTCCTCATGTTGTGATGACCCGCCAACCATAAAATTATTTTCATTACTACTTTAAAACTCATTTGTTGCTGTTATGAATCAGGCAATCCCTGTGAAAGGGTCATTCAACACCCCCCAAAGGGGTCACAACCCGCAGGTTGAGGACTGCTGCCTTAGAGTAACTAGAGTGTAGATTAATATTAGTGTCCAGAAACAATTTATTGCTGTCTTTTGTGACTCTGCATTTTGACCAAGCTCACCTGAGCCCTTCTCAATTGGTTTCTCCTGGTTTCCAATCAGCCGGAGTCTCTCAGGGCTCAACTGGGTGAGTTTGCAGATGTTGGAAGCTCATGTAGGGCTATCAACAGGACTGCCCGCATCTGGCCTTTTTATGTGACTTAATCTTCTTCCATGATGGCTGAGTCCTGAGAAGTAGTGTATTAAGTGTGAGCATTCCAAGAGGCAGGAAAAATAAGTTTCCAGAACTCCTGTAGACCTGACCAAAGGACATGACCAAAACATCACTTTTGATTCACTAGATTGGTGAAAACAACTCCACTTAGTTTCCTTGGAAGAGGAAATCGACTTCATCTCTTTATGGCTGTCTTTGGGAACCCTCAATCTCATAAAACAACCACCACTAGTAAAAATGTTCACTTTGGTTGACAAATTGACCAGATAAATGAGAGAGTTGTTGAAAGTTCAATATAAATGGTGAAGATCAAGGATCCTGTAATATAGCATGTCAATGGCAAAACTATGAGTTGCCTTCTATCACAATGAAACTAGAAGCAGTCAACAGGAAATTTAGAGTTATGTGGATAACAAACAGGTTTAAACATGGTTTAAAAATGAGATGACTTAATGGTTTAAAAATTTGAAAAAAATTATGCATTATTGCTAACTTTAAAAGAGGAATATAGCGTTTAGTATATTATTTTTGTTTTTCTATGGGAACTAGGAATAAATGAAATAGTAATTTATTCTAATATCTTTAGGATATTATAAAGTAAAGGGACAGAGTGTCTACAAATATATGCTTCTGTAATTCTGAGGAATCAAATATATAACTACTTAATGAATCTCCACATTTACTACATTTTTATTTCACAAACCAATAATGTAATCCAACTTTATGTCCACTTTCCTCACATCACCTCTATTTTGCTCATCCACCTGACCAACAGAGGACCATTTTGTCAGTTTATTAGGATTGGGATTGAGTTCTGACTCCGTATATGCCAAGAGAATTGTGATTTTAAATGACAGTTTATGGAAATGGTGACTATTCCCTGAAATAATATGAAAATTAGGCATAGAATCATCTAGAAATCTTTTCATGTATGATGATGAGAGACTCATTCTGAAAAATAAACCGATCTGTAAGGTCCAGATGGGCACTGTGAGAAATCATAGGGACAATCACACAACAGTGAAAGAGGAACTTGTTGACTTTCATGTCACCTTTTATTCAATAGCTTTCTCATTTCTTCTAGTGTAAGCACAGTTCTAACTGCAGTAAATACTTTTGTCAGCATTTCAGGCATTGAATTCTACATGAGCACGATGCATGTAGTCTTGTAATTTTCCACCCATAACTCTATTGGAAAATTTCTAATGTTGTCCCTATTCCACTATGCTTCTAGAAGAGAGAGAACAGTAGGTGACATCTGATAGACTAATAAGAATAACAATTCAGCTACAAGCTTTGATAAAAATATTATTGAATTGGCAGAGATGAACATTTTTCCATTCAGTTAGAGAATTGGTTAGACAAATATTTATATTAAAAAATCCACATAACATTTTGAAGACAATAATGACATGAATTTTGGACATCATATGCTTAAGGTTATATGAGTACAGTAAATATTTTATTGTTATTAATTTCAGTACAGTTTATTGCAGTATAGTTCATATACCACACAAAGTAATGAATTATTTAACCTTTAGAGAGTATACATAAAGTTGTGTGTATATAAAATATAGATACAAAGTTGTAATATATATATACATACAAAGGATATACACAAAATTGTAAAATCATCATCAAAATAAGTTTTAGAACATTTCAGCCCAACATGTGTCTGCAGTCACTATGCATTCTCTGCTTTCCAAGCTCCACCTATAGGCAACCACTAATTTATTCTCCTTCTCAATAGATTTGCCAATTCTGGTCATTTTATAGTTATATACTTTGTGGCCTTCTATGTGACTTATTCCACTTTAACATGCATTCATTACTTTCTATCATTGTGCAACATATCATCATTACATATCATTAATTTATTCATTCATTGGTAGATGGACACTTGAGTTGTTCTTATTTTTTTGACTACAGCAAATAATGATGTTATGAATATTTATTTACAATTGTTTTTCTTTTAAGAATAGGTTTTCATTCCTTTTAACAACTAGGAGTGGAGTTACTGGGTTATATAGTTACTATGTTAAAGATTTTTGACTACTCTGTCCTTATGTTTTTGTGGAAAACAGTTATTTCTTCTTGTTGTGGCTCTTCGATTCCAGTTCCCATTGACCCCTATGCACAACAGAAAGAAATACTGCCTGGTCCCATACCATCCTCAAAATGATTATACTTAAGTTCATTGTTGAGTGCCCTGTGTTAATCCAACTTGTGGAGGGTCTTCCCCTTTTCTACATGATGTCCTTTTCTTGGGAATGATCTCTCCTGACAATATAGTCAAGGTGCATTAGACAAAATCTCACCATCCTGCTTCTAAGGAGCATTCTGGCTGTATTTCTTCTAAGGCTAATTTATTTTATTTTTGGCAGTTCATGCAATTTTCAATAGTCTTTGTCAGCATCATGATTTAAGTGATCAGTTCTTATTTGGTCTTTCTTATTCAATGTCCAAATTTCACATGCCTATGGGGTGATTAAAGGTACCATGGGTTAAGTCACCTTGGTCCTCAAAGGGACATTCTTGCTCATTAGTATTTTATAGAGAACATTGGGAGCAGATCTATCCAACACAAGGCACTGCTTGATTTCTTAAGCACTGCTTCCATGAGAATTCATTGTGGAATCCACGCAAGATGAAATCTTTGATTACTTCAATCTTTTCTCCATTTATTGTGTTGTTGTCTATTGATCCAGTTGTGAGAATTTTTGTTTTACTTTCTATGGAGTTAATCCATATCAAAGATTGCAATCCTCGATCTTCATCAGCAAGTGTTTTATATTTAACTGTTCCTCACTTTCCATAAGTAAGATTGTGCCATTTGATTATAGCAAGTTGCGATTAAGCCTTTCTACAATACTGATGCTGCATTTTTCTTCCGATGTTCTAGTTACCTGTGTTATTTGCTCATCAAACAGAATGAATCATTATGGCAAAAGGATACAACCCTGAAGCATAATTCTGATTTTAAACCAGGTGGAATGCTCTTCTGTTCGAAGGACTTCCCGTTGATTCCGGTACAGGTTCCCCAAGAACACAATGAAGTGTTCTGCAATTCCCATTCTTATCAATGCTATCCTAGCTTGTTGTGATCTACACAGTTGAACCCTTTGCATAGTTGATAAAAAACAAGTAAATATCATTCAGGTACTCTCTCCTCTTTCAGCCAAGATTCTTCTGACCTCAGCAATGATAGCTCTTGTTCTATGTCCCCTTCCAAATCTGGTTTGAATTCCTGTCAATGTATTTCTGCAACTGTCATTGAATGATCTTCAGCAAAAATTCTACTTGTGTGCAATATTAATGATACTATTTGATTATTTCTGCACCATGTTGTGTTATCTTTCTTTGGAATGTATCTTTTCCAGTCAATTGGCCAGGTAAGCAGCCTTCCAAATTCCTTGGCACAGGTGAGTAGGTACTTACAATGCTTTATCAGTTTGTTGAACCATTTCTATCAGTAGTCTGTGAATTCGTGGAGGCTTGTTTTCATTAACGCCTTCAGTGCAGTTTTGACTTCTTCCTCCAGTACTTTTGGTTCTTGATCATATGCTACCTCTTGAAATAAGTGAATGTCAGCCAGTTATTTTGATTAACTGTGTATTCCTTCCATCTTCTTTCGATGCTTCCGTCATTGCTCTATATTTGCCCAGTTATTTCACACACAAAAAAACAAGCAAAAGAGAAATACAAAAAAACCCTTACTGACTTTGAGTTCATTATGTCTTTTAGTCAATCCTATGAACTATAAATCTTTGCTGGATTATAAAACTTCATTTTTCTCCCAAGCAGCAGCTGGTGGTTTTGAATGACTAACCTTGTGATTAACAGCCCAACCCTCTGCCACCAGAGGAGAACAGTTATTTATAGGCACCTGCAATAGTGACAAACAAAAAGAGAGGGGCTCATGATGCAGAGAGAGGAACATCTGCAAGCGAATTGATTTCTGCTGACCAATTCTTAACCTATGCCTCCAATGGCTTTCAGAGCCTGAGGCCTGTGCCCATATAATGGCAGAGGCAATGTCAAGCCATGTTTTAAAAGCAATTAAATTCATTCATTCATTTATTCACTCATCAATAGATTTTTGAACACCTTTTATATTGCAAGTACTTTTTCAGTGTTTGGAATATATCATTGTACAAAACAGACAAGTATTCAAGTCTTTGTGAAGCTTACACGATATCTTAGTAGGTCCAAAAAACCAAAAACCAGTAAAACTTGTTGTCAACAAGTTGATTCCGACCCACAGCAACCCTGTAGGATAGAGTCGAACTGTTCTTTGCTTCCCAGAGTAAAATTTTATGGGACTGGAAAACCTCCTTTTCCTCTCATGGATCAGCTGATGGTTTCAAACTAGTGACCTTGTGGTTAGCAGCCCAGCATGTACCCCACTATACAAGTAGGGATCCTCTCATAGTAAGTAGGAGTTGGAAATTCATGTTATGAACTCACCCTTCTGGCATGATATGCTGTTAGGAAAAAAGGCATATTTTATGCAAATTAAAGTAATAGGTATTTCTAGTAAAAACCCCCACTAAATAGATACTCATCTATGTATGACATAAAAATTAAAAAACCTTCAGTCACCTGTTCCTTCCTTTCTATTCTAACACCATTCTTAAGCCATATTTTCTTAGTTTCTCATTGTTCACATGTCTTTCTTAGTAGGAAATATGATACATTGGTCAAGAGGTCACAGATTTTAAGATGGGTTAAGCAATGCTTTAAATATATATATCAATAGAGGAAGTACTGCAGATTACATGTACATATTAAGACACATTTCAGGAAAATCATTTGCTATTTACAGTTGAAGAAATGTTTTAGGTATAAGCTGAACAGCTTTCATGTTCTTTATCTTTACTACACAGGGAAGCTCACCGTATTTCTGAAAATTCCCTTGTGGGAATTTCAAAACTCCTGCGTCTTACTTTATTTTTTATGGCCTCAAGTGATCCCAGATCTTACCAGCTCTAAAGGATATAGTTAAATTTTACTGGCCACTTCTAATCAGAAACAGTTACTTTCCAAAAGTTTTTTTTTAGATGTGTTAAGTTCTTTTTATTTCCTTTGGTCTCAGACTCATAGGCCCCACCCCTTTACCACAGAACAGGTGAGGAATGTAAATTGCTATTTTGTTATTACTGAAATCTAACCCCTCTTCTCTGACCTAGTTCTGTCATATTGTGACCTAAAAAATTAATTCCTAATTGTAGTTGCCTTTTAAAAAACGTCTCTTTCTAATTTCCACATGTGAAGATTTACATTTATCATAAAATACAAATGAAATATACTATATATGATATATATACACATCTATATCAACAAAATGAGGGAATTTATTGTCGTCATTTTTCTGGATTGTATAGTGCTCCATTGTATGAGTATATGAAGGAAACAATGCTTAACATTTAGGATGCTTCCATCTTGTTATTATTACCACTACTGCTACAATAACCAGTTTTCACACCTCACTCATGTATGTAGTAAGATGCATATATGTGTTCATACCTGTCTTTGAGCATGATATACTTTGAGCAAGTATATCTATCTGCTAAATAAATTCAGACCAGAGCTGCTGGGCTACTGAATACGGACATTTGAAACTTACATATCTTGGGCAAACTGTTCCGCATGTCACCAGAGGAGAAGTTCTGGGGTTTCTGGGATGGGGGTCATAGTTGCCACTGCATCTTCCTCTGCAGTCTGTGCCCTGGATGTTGCACAAGAAGAAGAAAGTAAATTTCCTTTTCTTGTATTATCTAAACTACAGATAAGAACATAGGAATTAAAAGTGGGGATAAATGGTAAAATTTTGGGTTATTTATTTTGAATATCCCTAAAGGCTGAAATCTACTGGAAGAGCTTTCTATGTCTTCGTGTTGTCTAAGTCTGAAGGGATGTCACTGTCACTGGAAAGTATTTTATAGATGGGAGGGGAAAAGGAGCTGATCCCAAGGGCTCAAGTCAAAAGCAAATGTATTGAGAATGATGATGGCAACAAATGTACAAATGCGCTTGACACAATGGAAGTTTGTATGGATTGTGATAAGAGTTGTAGGAGGCCCCAATACAATAATTTTTTAAAAATCTCACTGGTGATTTGGGGCATGGGTTTTATGCCAGTAGCAATTGTGATGAGATTTAGAGTCTACATTTTAGCCCCATTCACACTTATCAAACTTATTTTTATAGTATATGCCAGGATTATATGTTCTCATGGAAACATCATTAATTCCAGTTTCCTTTACTATTTTCAAGTAACTCTAAACATGCAGGAAATCAGTTTGACACAGCGTCTGTGCTTTTGCAGGGCAACACTCTCATCAAGCTGCCTGCTGAACGATTTCATGATAAGACAATTTTCCTTCAAGTCTTAATACCGTACAGATCACGTGACCTGGTGATATTCATGAGGGAACTGTCACTTTCAGGCTCCTAATATCAGTCACTCGTCTATCTATATTTGGTTTATGGATTCAGGAAAGTGTGGTAGCACTTATTAGCTGCTCTCAGAAAATCCTCTTGCAAGATAGATTTATTTCCTGATTAATGATGGAAATGATCTAGTATTAATTTCAGTTTTTGATATCAACAATTTTATGTTAACATCATTCTTGCTACATTCACCTTTCAAATTACTATGATCATTCTCATGATGAAAAAGCCATTGTTTGATTTAGGTTCACACTGTAATTACCAGCCAGAGATATCTCACATTTCTTGCTAAATTTGGGTTCATGAGGTTGCACCTGAACTAACAAAAGATATTCGCATAGAAGGTTTTTTACATGCATTCAGGTAAGTTTGAAGCACAGGAAACTAGAGAAGTAGTGTTTGTCATAAATTCTATCCTGTCTGAATATGATTCTTGATAGGTGCATTGGAATTTGCTTTATTCCATTTTACTCTTGAAATCTGGATACCTTTTGCAATCTTTTGTTTGTAAAAGCATAGTCCCTTCAATATTCATTTTAAAGCCAAACACTAAATTGCCTTTTAGACGAGTCTACAGATCAGGTTGCTTTTTCAGACTATTTGACTTTTCTAGTCCATGGTATTTGCAATACTTAATGAGAGGGTTTTCAATTGCAGTACAGGAATATTGCAGTAGTTACTGCTCAGATAGAGTTAAGATAATAATGACCTGAATTCGTTTCACTTTTGGAATTGTCCTGATGAAGTTAAAAAACAACGAAGGCAGAAATAATTCACCACTAAGTATAAAAAGTATTGTTGAATTAATTGTAAATGTTCTATTAATATATATTCTGTCCAATTAAAAGTAGAGATTGTATATTCCTCTTCACGTTACTGGCAATGGTTTTGAAAAAACCCACAAAGTATATCATTATTTGCTGTATTTCATATGGTTTATATTCTATTGCTAATTTTTTTTGGTAATGTCACAAACTCATGAACCATCTCATTCTTTATTGGTCATTTTTTAGGACTGCTACCAATATAAATATATAACCAGGTTAAAATAGAAGAAAATTGTGGGACAAAGTAAGGTCATGGAAGAGACTGTACTTCGTAGTTGGATAGAGACCCTTATGTCTGAAACGGAATCAATTTTTAGGCAAACAATGGATAGATTTATAAGGCATACAATAGCACAAGCGAGACACTGACACATTAGCATAATCAACCATTTGGAATCAGAAGAGCAGCATTTACGCAAGGACGTTGTTCAGAAAGATTAGGAAAGGATGAGGAATGGAAACAAGAAACAGGAAGAAAGTGTTACATTGAAAGGATGACAGTGAATATATAAATGTACGAATTGTTGAATATAAAACATGGTATGTTCTATGAACCTTCACTCAATTTATAGTAAAAAGATTTTATGCATACACACAAACATAAGAGTATTTTGTTGCAAATAGATGAAGATTCAAATTATACTGGGATTGTGGATACAACAACTTGCTATGGTTCTCGTTATAATGTTGTTGGGTGCCGTGGAGTTGGCTCCAACCTTATGCACCATAGAAGGACACACCACCCAGTTCTGTGCCATCTTTGCAATTGTTCCTATGTTTGAGACCATCGTTGCAGCCATAGTGTGAATGTATCCCATTGGGGGCTTTCCTCTTTTTTGCTGCCTCTTTATGGGTTGGGCAGTGATCACAAGGTCAGGAATTCGAAATCACCAGTCCCTCCTTGGGAGACAGACTGGATTTTCCACTCCCATAAAGATTACAGCCTCAGAAATCCGCAGGAGCAGTTAGACCCTGTGCCTCAGCGTACATATGTCAGAATCAACTTCATATCAGTGATTTAGCTACTTTATCAAACAAGATGTCCTTCTCCAGGAACTGGTCTCTCCTGACAACATGTCCAACAGATGTAAGGCGAAGTCTTGCACCCTCATCTCCATGGAGCATTGTGCCCATACTTCCAAGACAGATCCATTTGTCCTTTTAGCAACCAGACCATAGTACTTTCTATATTCTTATCCATAATCACAATTCAAATGCATTAATTCTTCTTCTATATTCCTATTCAATGCCCAACTTTCCTATGCAAATGAGGCACTTGAAAATACCTTGGCTGGAATCAGACACACTTTATTCTTCACAGTAATATATTTGCTTTTCAATAATCTTGTATTGACAAGGTCTTGTGTAGCAGATTTACCTAAAGCAACTCATTTTTTGATCTCTTGTCTGCTGCTTCCATGAGCATTCTGATTGTGTCTTAAAGCAAGACAAAAATCCTTGACACTAAACCTTTTCTCCATTAATCATGATGTTACCTGTTGGCACAGTTATAAGGATTTTGGTCTTCTTTACATTATGTTGTAATTCACACTGACGATTGCAATCCTTGATCTTCACTGCCAAGTGCTTCAATTCCCCCTCACTTCCAACAAGCAGGGTTGGATTATCTGCATATTGCAGGTTGTTGATAAGCTTGCTACTATCCTGATGCCACATTCTGATTCATAAAAGCCAGTCTCTCACATTGGTCACTCAGCATGCAGATAAAAGTCTATGGTGAGAGGGTGCAACCCTAAAGCATAACTTTCCTGATATTAAGTCATGCAGCAGTCCCTTGTTCTGCTTGCACAACTGTCCCTGGATCCATGTATAAGTTCCACATGAGCACAATAAAGCGTCTGGAATTCCCATTCTCCTCAGGTTTATCCATTTTCTCTTATGATCCACACAGTTGAATGGCTTGGCATAGTCAATAAAGCACAAATAGACACCTTTCTGATATCTTCTACTTTAAGCCAAGATTCATCTGATATTAGCAATGATATCCCTTGTTCCACATCCTTTTCTGAATCCAACCTGAACGTCTGGCAGCTCCCTGTCAATGTACGGTTGCAACCATCGTTGGACGATCTTCAGCAAATTTTTACATGTATGTAATGCCATTGATAAGGTTCTCTAATTGGAGCATTCTGTTGGGTCACTTTTCTTTGGAATGACTATAATATGAATATCTTCCAGTCAGATGACCAAGTAGCTGGTCTTCCAAATTTCCTGGCACAGACCTGTGAGTGATTCCAGTGCTTCATTCATTTGTTGAAACACTTCACTTGCTAGTCCATCAATTTCCAGAGTCTTATTTTGGCTAACGCTTTCAGTGCAGCTTTAACTTATTTCATCAGCACCATTGGTTCTTGCTTACAGTCTACCCCTGAAATGGTAGAGTCCTGACTAGTTCTTTTTGGCAGCGCTAATTCTGTATTGTTTTCATCTTCTTGTTATGCTTCCTGCTCATTCAATATTGTGCCCAGAGATCTTTCAAGATTGCAACTCAAGGTTTGACTTTTTCTTGATTTATTTTAGTTTAAGAAATGCTGAGCAACCTTTTTGGTTTGCACTTTTCTTTATATTTGGCTTTGTCTTCTTTATCTGCCCTTAGAAATTTTCTATTCAGCTTTTTGACGTCCTCCTTGCCTCCATTTGCTTTAGCTACTCTGTAATTAAGTGCAAGTTTCAGAGTCTCTTCCGATATTCACTTTGATCTTCTCTTTCTTCCCTGTCTTTTTAATGACCTTTGCTTTCTTCATGAATGATGTTTTTGATGTCCTCCCAAAGCTCGCTGGTTTTTTTTAAATTAGTGTTTGTGGTGGTTACATAATCTGTTGTCATGAGACTATTAAGAACAAAGGGGTGGAGTTTCGCCTGTCAATCAGGTCACAGTGTATGACCTCATGTGGAGGTGCTAAGGAGATAAATGGCTCAGAGGAGGTGACACACACACACACACACACACACACACACACAATCTCTCTCTCTCTCTCTCCTGCTTGTCTTTACTGTTGACAAGCCATATGGTGACCCCTGACGGAGCCAGAACCCTGGAGCTTGAGGTGTCACATGGAGACCCCTGCCAGTGCTTACATGCTTTCACCACCACTGGATCCACAAGACTTTCCACCCACTGGTCTATGATCTTCCTGCATTCGGCATCATTGCATGTGTTTTGTGAGTCTGAAGAGGAATTTGTAGATTGGTATCATACATGTGGCCTAATAGCAAATTTATGGATTGATCTGAACTGGGCTGGGATGTTTTCTCAGTATTCAATTGCTCTTGTATATAAAGCTCTTCCTTATACACATGAGCATCTATGAATTTGTTTCCCTGGATTAGTCAACCCAGACTAACACAGCATTCAATGCATCAAATGTATTGTTGAGGTGCTCTCAAAATTCAGGTGGGATAATTTTAAGGTCATATTTTGGCTCTCATGGACTTAATTAATTTTCCTTTCCTTGGACTACCCTGGAATTCCCTTCAGGCAACTGATGGTCTGTTCCATAGTCAGCCTCTGGCCTGGTTTAAGCTACTGACTTTGAACTTCTCCACTGTCTCTTCCCACTGATGTAGTTAATTTGATTTCTGTATATTTAATTTGGAGAACTTCATGTGTACAGTCACCTTTTGTGTTTGAATAAAAAGGTATTTGCTATGAGCAAGTTGTTGTTTTTGCAAAAGTATATCATGCAATCTCCATCTTCCTATCAGCAAAAGGATATTTTCTAATTGCCATTCCTTCCTCATTGCTTCCAACTTTTGTATTCCAATCACCAATAATTTTCAATATGTCTTGATTTCATGTTGGATCAATTTCCAACTGCAATCTTTGGTAGAGTTCTTCATTTTCTTCTTCACTAATTTTTGTGGTAGTCCATAAATTTGAATAATAATTATATGGATTGGCTTTCCTTGAATAATAATTATGTGGATTGGCAGAGAGATATATTCTTATCATAGACAGCACTGTAGTTTTTAGTTTATTTTGCATTTTTGACAATGAATGTCATCTTGTTCCTCTTCATTGTGTTATTCTTGACAATAGAAATCACATGATTTTCTGATTCAAAATGGCCAACACTAGCCACTAACGCTTAGGGTATCAATCTGTATGCATTTCATTTCATATTTGATGACTTCCAATTTTCCTAGATCCATACTTAGAATATTCCTAGTTCCAATCATTGGCAGAATTTTGCAGCTGTTTCTCTTTACCTTTTATACTGCCCAATCAACAAACGAAGGTGGTGAAGGCTGAGGCCACTGTAGTTGACTCTACACTGAGAAATCAGGTCCTATTCAGTCACATTTTGAGGTCTGTCTGACCTGAGGAGCCCATCCTCTGTCACTATCCGTGATGGTGCTCTGTCCATTCATTGGGCTTTCACTACCTGACAAAGTTTTACAGCTGTGCGTAAGGATCTTTAGTGGCTCCTTCCTCCAAGTGGGCAGCCAACTCCTTCTTCATTGTCTGTTCTTAGTCTGGAAGCTCTGCTGAAACCTGTTCACTTGGGTGACAGTGATGGCATGCGAAATACCAGTGAAATCGCTTCCAGCATCAAAGCAATGCACAAACCACCACAGTATTTCAAACTGACAGACACATGGTAGATTATTGTAATTCATAGTTATACTATATATTCTTCTATACATATCTTGGTTTCATTGAATTGAGAACTTGCCGGTAAGTTAGTAAAGTCCCTTTGAGGTCGGTATGTGATTCTTGACAAGGAACTAGGAAAGGAATGACTCTTTCCTCTACTTCGACCAGGGCTTGAAATTTCAGGTTATTTCTTCTGAATTTTCATCTTAGACAGCTTATGTATTAAATATGCCATCTAAATGAAGAAGAACTTGGCAGCAGGATTAGAGAAAGACAGTAATAACCTGCAATATGCAGAAGACATAATCTTGCTTGCTAAAATGAAGAGGACTTGGAACATTTAAGGAGATCAAAATCTGTAGCCTCCAGTATAGATGGCAGATCAATATAAAGGAAACAATTGTCATCAAAACTTGGCCACTTGACAACATGTTGGTAAGTGGAGAACATATTGAAGTTGTTGGAGGGCATAGGATGCTTGGGTCGATGGAGGACGCTTGATCAAGGGCAATGTAACCTAGAGGAATTACTGAAAGCCGAATGAAGGCTGAACATGATAGTGAGACAGGAAGAAAGTACAAGGAAATAGAGGAAAGAATTGGGAGGCAAAGGACATTTATAGAGGTCTAAATACAGGCATGCATATATGTAAATACATTTAAATATAATGATAGGGGACTCGATCTATGTACACATATTTATTTATAAAGTATTATGACGGCAGATGGACAGTGAGCCTATACGCAAGTACTCCCTCAACACAAGAACACTTTGTTCTACTAACCCAGCACTCTGTGATAATTACCTTCCTTGACATGATCCATGAAGACAAAATGCGTGCATAAGCAAATGTGGTGAAGAAAGCTGATGGTGCTCAGCTATCAAAAGATATAGCGTCTGGGGTCTTAAAGGCTTGAAGATAAACAAGAGGCCATCTAGCTGAGAAACACCAAAGTCCACAGGGAAGAAGCACATCAGCCTGTGTGATCATGAGATGTCAATGGGATCAAGTATCAAGCATCAAAGACCCAAAACAAAACAAAATCAAATCAGTGTGAATGAGCAGAGTGGGAGGGCAGAGTGGAAACCCAAAGCCCATCAGTAGTCAATTGGACATCCCCTTACAGAAGGGCCACAAGGAAGAGACTTCCCAATCAAGGTGCAGTATAGCACAGACAACACTCACAACTTGCCTCTAGTTTTTTAATGCTTCCCCCACCCCACTATCATGACCCCAATTCTACCTTACAAATCAGGCTAGACAAGAGGGTGTATACTGGTACAGATAAGAGCTCTCAACACAGGGAATCCAGGACAGACCAACCTCTCAGGATTAATAAAGGGAGTAGTGAAACTAGGAGAGTAAGGGAAGGTGGGGGTAAGGGGGATCACAATAATTGATTTATTGGCTCCTCCCAGGAGGATGGACAATAGATAAGTGGGTGAGGGAGACAGTGGTCAGTGTAAGGCATGAAAAAAATTATCAGGGGTTTATGGGGGAGAGAGGGTGGAAAACAAAAATGAGGAGCTGATAACAAGGCTTCAAGTAGAAAGAAAATGTTTTGAGAAAGATGATGGCAGCATATGTCCAGATGTGCTTGACACAATGGATATATGCATGGATTGTGATAAAAGCTATAAGACCCCCAATTTTTTAATTGAAGTTGTCCAGGTTTTTATTTTACTTAGATCCACCAACAACCCTCATGGACACAACAGTCAATAAATCAAATGACTACCATAGGAAAAATACGCTTCAAAAGACCTTCGAAGTATTAAAAGAACAATGTCACTTTGAGGAGTAAGATGTGTGTGACCTAAGCCATGGCATGTACGTTCAATTCCCTCATATTTGTTTGAAAGACGGACAATGAATAAGGAAGAGCAGAGAAGAATTCATGCATTTTAATTGTGGGTTTGGCAAAGATGTTGCAATTATCAAGGACAACCAGAAAAAGAAGAAATCTTTTATGTCTGATAACTGATCCCTTCAGGACCATATGATCACACAGGCTGGTGTGTTCTTCCATGTGGGCTTTGTTGCTTCTGAGCTAGATGGCCGCTTATTTATCTTCAAACCTTTAAGACCCCAGACACTATCTCTTTTGAAAGCCGGGCACCATCAGCTTTCTTCACCACATTTACTTGTTCACCCGCTTTGGCTTCAGCAGTTGTGTTGGGAGGGTGAGCATCATAGAGTGCCAGTTTAATAGAAGAAAGTATTCATGCATCGAGGGAGTGCTTGATTAGAGGCCTAAGGTTCTTCTGCAACCTTAATACTAAACCTATAAATATAGACACACAGATATATTTCCCCATCCTCATATATATATTTGCATGTACATGTCTTTGTCTAGACCTCTATAAATGCCCTTTGCCTCCTATATCTTTCCTCTATTTTCCTTGACTTTCCTCCTGCCCCACTATCATGCTCTGTCCCCACCTGGGTTATAGCTATACCTCTTCTTTGGTTGCATACCTCCAAGATCTGATCGCCGAGGATAAAGGGGTGCATAAGCAAATGTGGTGATGAAAACTGATGGTGCCTGGATATCAAAAGAGATAGTGTCTAGGGTCTTAAAGGCTTGAAGGTGAACAAGCGGCCATCTAGCTCAGAAGCAACAAAGTCCACATGGAAGACGCACACCAGTCTGTGCGATCAAGAGGTACCAAAGGGATCAGGTATAAGGCATCATCCAAAAAAAAAATACCATAGTGAATGAAGGGGGAAGTGCCGAGTGGAGACCCAAAGCCCATTTGTTGGCCACTGGAGATCCCCTCACAGAGGGGTCTAGGGGAGGAGATGAGTCAGTAAGGGTGCAAGGTAGTACCAATGAAGAATACAGCTTTCCCCCAGATTCTGGATGCTTCCTCCTCCCCAAATACCCTGATCTGAATTCTACCTTGCAAGACTGGATAGAGCAGAGATTGTACACTGGTGCATACAGGAGCTGGAGGCACAGGGAATCCAGGGTGGATGATACCTTCAGGACCAGGGGTGTAAGGGGCAATACTGGGAGAGTAGAGGGTAAGTGTGTTGGAAAGGGGGAACAGATTACAAGGATCTACATGTGACCTCCTCCTTGGGGGACGGACAACAGAGAAGTGGGTGAAGGGAGACGCCGGATAGGGCAAGATATGACAAACTAATAATCTATAAATTATCAAGGGCTCATGAGGGAGAAGAGAGCGGGGAGGGAGGGGAAAAATAAAAGAGGACATGATGCAAAGGGCTTAAGTGGAGAGCAAATGCTTTGAAAGTGATTAGGGCGAAGAATGTACAGATGTGCTTTATACAATTGATGTATGTATATGTATGGATTGTGATAAGAGTTGTATGAGCCCCTAATAAAATGTTTAAAAAATTAATACTATTACCAATAAAACAAGTTGTATGAGCCCCCAATAAAATGATTTTAAAATTTAAAAGAAAAAAAAAGAAAGAAGAAATCTGTGTGGGAAGAACACAGAATGCTCTTTAGAAATTCCGATGGCAACACTTCATTTCACATATTTTGAACCTTCTATAGGAAGAACCGGTCCATGGAGAAAAACATTATGGTTGGTAAAGTATAGAGGGCCAGTGAAAAATACAACGATGATTGACACGGTGGCTGCAACAATGGGCTCAAACATAAGAATGATTGTGAGGATGGCATATGACCAGGCAGTATTTCATTCTGTCATACTGATTTGATGGCACCTAACAACAAAAGAAGTAATAGTGAATCTTTGTTACTGGTATATCTGGTTAATTTACGTAGTTATTGTTCTATACATGCTGTGAAATCACTTAATTGAGGTTTTGAAGTTTAGTTAATGAGGTTAATGAAAGCCAGTATGAGTTTTTTGACAAGGAACTAGATTAGGAATTGCAAGACCATTAAAATTTAGGAGTAGAAAATGCATCTGAGAAGGCAGTTCTCTCAGGGTATTTCTGCAGTAGCAGCAAAAGAGGGTGCCATTGATATTTATTTTTTGCGTTATGCACTAGAATCAGTGATACTGGTTGATGACCCTTAAAACATTTTCTGAATATTTCTCTGGGATATCATTTCCTAATATGAAAATAATCTCCCTACTGGGTTAACACCTTTATTAAAACTGTTATATTAAATAGTACTTTCTATCCAAAAGCAGTAAATGACAGGTCAAATTTATTCTCTATTTTATTTAAATAAATTTGATGCCCATGTATATTTAAAAGAAAGTAAAAATAGAAGTATTGATTATACTATAGAGAACAATTTAGGAGAAAAAACACACACTTATTTAGTAAAGCCATTATTTCATATTCAGAATTCTCTTTAGAGTTGATTGATTCTTAAAATTCAGATCCCAAAGACATTACGCATCCTCTTATATTACACTCAGTTTATTGACTCAAATAATGGAATGGGAGATGATTGCAAAAGGTTCATAAACTTTAATAGATGATAAACTGGATTAGCTACTTAGTGGTAGAGGCATTCCTGAGCATCTGTTCCCAGACTCCTAGTCATGTGTTCTATGACACAATGCTCCACTGACTTCTTGTAACCTACCACGCATGTCAACCTGCCTAGCTTGCTCAACACATTTTTCTGAATCTTCATTTAATTTGAGTTTTAGTCATTAGTATTTCTGTCAGAAAATACATTTAACTTCCAATTACTTGTAATGAACCTAAGCTCATTTTTCTGCCCCTTATTTAAAAGCTTTCCAATGCTGACACATCGTAGGGATTGCAATCAATGTTACCAAACAAAATGTGTATACATTGTCAAATGCAAAATAGTAATTTTCTCCACAGACTTTCACCCAAACATTAATAAAATTTAATAATAAAAATAATATTAGTAAGTGCTTTACAAATATTGACAATTAATATAAACTCTCTCTAACTAGATGACGTCCTAATAGCCAGGATCTTAAAATAAATATAGGTGTGTTAATAGAATTATTTTCAATGCTTCTAATTTTTATAATTTTTATTGTGATACAGGTGAAAGCTTATAGAGCAAATCTTTTTTTAATTTGCCAATACAGGTACATTTTGCTTCATGGTGTTTTATTTTCATCTCTACAATGTAACAGCACTCTTCTTATTTCCTCCTGGTGATTCCTATTTCCCTTTGTCCTTCATTTCTATCATTTCTAGCCTTCTGAACTTTATCCCTGGGCAAACACTGACATTTCTGTTTGTAAGGTTCGTTGTTCTAAAGGACAGTACATCCCTGGTGTTAGTGTTCTCCTTACAGGCCTGCCTTTTGTTCAGCCATAGAGGTGAGGATGGTGCGTTTAGTTTCAGGCTGGGAGAGTAGCTATAGTTTCAGAGATTCCACCTTTCTCTAGCAGCCCAGTAAGCCTGGTTTGTTTTATAATGATTTTGAGTTTTGTTTCACGTTTCTCCCTCTCTGTCTATTATCATCTTCTATTATGATCCCTTTCAGAGCAGGTGGCAGTGGTAGCCAGGCAGCATCTAGTTCTTCTGATATTAGGGTCATGGCGGCTGAGGCTTTGGTGTTACATTAGTGTGGTAGTTATATAATCTGTTGTCAATTTGAGGCTTAAGAGCAAAGGGGTGGAGTTTATTGTGTCAATCAGGTCACAGCTTGATGACCTCATTTGGAGGCATTAAGGAGATAAATATCTTGCTGGAGATGGGACACAAACTCACTCCCTGGGAGACATTACTGACAATGAGCTTTATGGAACTATGCTGATGCAGGCAGAGCCCTGGAGCTGGAAGAGTCACGTGGAGACCATGCCAGTGCTGAGAATCTTCTACCATCACTGGATCCACAAGACTTTCCACCCACTGGCCTGTGATCTTCCTGCATTTGGCGTTATTGCATGTATTGCATGAGTCTGAAGAGGAATTCATAGATTGATATCAGACATATGGGTTAATAGTAGATTTATGGACTTGATCTGGACTGGGCTGAGATGTTTTCTCAATATTCAATTGTTCCTGAATATAAAACTTTTTCATATACACATTTGAGTGTCCATGAATTTGTTTCTCTCGTCAACCCTGACTAACACAATTAGTCCCTTGGAAACACAATTGTTTCCATGCATCTTTTATTTTCTTCAAGTTGCTTCACCTTAGATGGCCAGTTAGACATTTTACATCTTACTCACCAAAGTAGGATGTAGAGAACTGTCTTTGTGGACTATGATATACCAGTTGACCTTGATAGTCCCTAAGATTATGGTCTTGATCCACAAACCCAGGTGCTCGTTCTCTCAAGGTGCTTGGTTATGGTTATGAAGTTGTCATAATTTGGTCTCCTATGTACTCTTCTATAAATATGGATATATTCACAACACATTTACATGCACATGTAGAAAGATTCTCTGTAAAATATAGATACCATATATACTCGAGTATAAACTGACCCAAATATCAGCCGAGGTTTCTATTTTTACCACAAAAACTGTATTAAAATGTGCTGAAAAACACAGTTTATATATGAGTATATATGGTAGCTATATTCATGGTGTAATCCCATTCATCTTCCTGTTCAATTTGTGTGTGTATGGATCCACTAGCAAATAATTGCTATTACTGTTGTGGCAGAATTGTGTACGTAACAGTATTTGCTTCTGGTATCCCTCTTGTACTTCACCCAGTGCCTTCTCTTTCATTGACCATTTTATGTTGACTGCCCCCCACTTACTGTGCATTGCCCTTTGCTTCACTGAGGCTATACTATGTGTCTGTCATCTAGTTCATGATTTATGCTCTCTTTCCCTTCCACCCCTAGTAACTTTCAAAGAATATTTCTTTGTCTGTTTCAACCTTTTCTTTACTTATAGTATCTGTAGTCTCATATAGTTGGAGCCATAGAGATGTAGGAAATTGGCAGTGAACCACAAAATCAGTAGTTTGAAATGACTGGCTGATCCTCAGGAGAAAGATGAGGCTTTCTAATCCTGCAAAGATTTAAAGCATAGGAAACTCAAGGAGCAGTTCAACTCTGTCCTGCAGTGAGTCTCATGCAATATTTCCCTTATGTGATTGACTAATTTCACTAAATTTAATGTCCTCCAAGTTCACCATAGATTCGTCATTATTCTTTAGCCTTGTGCACTTGCAGTAATAATTTACTTTCCAAGAACTAAGGCTAGATGAAGGACAAAGAGTGAAATATTGAAGATATCTCAAATGTTCAACTTTTCCAAAATGCTATTGTGTTCCCTTCCTCCTCCCACTCTACCATCCCTCTATTGAGTATACTCCTTCATGTCCTTGGGCTCTGAAATCTGCTGAGGAAATGCCTCATGTGGCGGTGGGTGCTATTCAGTCCTGAATATGAAGGTCAAACAGAGGTGGGCCAGATGCAGAGTCCAGAGCTAAGTGTCACAGCAAATCTTCTTTCTTCTACCAAAGCTCAGTCAGGAAATAGAGGTATGGTTTTTTAGGTCAGGTAATTTCTGTTAGAACTGTCTGGTGGTTGCAGTATATTACCCTGAACAAGGAAAACGAAGGCTGGTGTCCTAAGTCACAACCTCTACTCAGGTAGAGTCAGAGATGCCCGCCAAGGAAACAAAGGGTAGAGCAAGGTTCCCACTCTCTACTAAAGGCAAGTCTTCATCACACTGTAATCCCGCCCATTTGTATAGTAGATCGTATTCTCCAAAATGAGATAATAGTCATAAGCATAGAGAGTCAGAATTATAATATGTTTAATAAAAGTATAGCTAGAAGGGCCATATTAATTGACTATAATTCAGTAGTAGCACGATATCTGAATTTACAATATTTGTTTATCTATTATTCTATTGATAGACATTTATAGAACTTCAATGAACATAGGTGTACCTATATCTATTCCTGTCATGGCTTTTATTTTTTCAGGACATATGCCTAGTCCTGGGATTCATGGACATATACCTAGTCCTGGGATTCATGGACATATACCTAGTCCTGGGATTCATGGACATATACCTAGTCCTGGGATTCATGGGCAGTATGATATTTCTACTTCCAATGTTTTAAGGAAGAGCCACCTGGCTTTCTACAGTGTTAAACTCATGTCAGATTCCCAACAGCAGCGTGTGAGGGTTCTAGTGATACTATACCATGCCAGTGTTTATTGTTGTCTATGGGGGGAATTTTTCTATTCATTCTGGAGTCAGATAATATCTCATTGTTTTTATTTTATTTTTTGCATCTCCCTCATAGATAATGAAGGAGCCCTGGTGATATGGTGGTGGCCCTTTGAGCTGTGAGCCTCAAGGTCTTCACTTCAAAACTCCTAGTGACTCCAGGAGGGAAAGAGGAGTCTTTCTATTCCCATAAAGAGTTGCAGTCTCTGAAAACCACAAGGGAAGCTCGACGCTGTTCTATAGTGTCACCATAAGTTGGCATTGACTTGATGGCAGTAAACGTAACTAATTATCACAATGTTTCTTCGTGTATTTGTTGGCAGACTGAATGTTTGTTTGCTGTGCCAAAATGTCCATTCTCGTCCTCTGCCTATATTTAAATTTGATTGTTGGTCATTTCTCCATAGGTGTCGAAGTTTTAGAAATGTTTATACATTCTAAAGGATTGTACGTCTTATGATAAGTCCTGGCCAACATTTTTTGCAGTCTCCAGGCTCTCTTTGCTCTTTCATTGAAGTCTTTTGATGTTCAGAAATATTTAATTTTCAGGAGTTGTCAGTCATCTAATTTGTCTTCTGCTGTTTGTGCATTTTTGGTTATATTTGTTAATATATTTCTGCCATGAATTAGCATTCCTGTTTGTCTATATTTTTCTTTGATTATATTTCTAGTTTTATGTTTGATATTTAACTGTTTGATCCATCTTGAGTTGGTCTTTGTATTTGATATGAAATATTAATCCTGTTTAATTTTCTTCAAATGAATATCCAGTTTTAATCAGTACCATTTGCTAAAGAGATCATCTCTTTCTCATTTAATGAGTTTTGGTCTTTTTTTAAAGATCATTTTATTGGGGGCTCATATAATTCTTCTCATAATCCATACATCCATCCATTGTGTAAGGCACTTTTGTACATTTGCTGCCATCATCATTCTCAAAACATTTTCTTTGTACCTGAGTCCTTACAATCAGCTCCTCACTTCCCCCCTCCCTTCCCTGGTCTTTTGTTAATGATAAACTACCCACAGGTACATGGCTCTACTTCTGGCTTTTCAATTCTGCTCCCCTAGTCTATGTGTGCTGGTGGTATTTAAGGGATTTTAACAACTACTTTGTTGCCCTAATGACAGAGCATAAAAGAGGATATACCAAAAGTAGTCTATTTTCATACAATTAATACTAGATGAGAACAATAAGAGGTATACAAATTAGATTATAAGTAGGAGATTTAAAACATTACTGGAAAAATGAAATAATACCTGACAAAAATAATACCGCTATTTATGATATTCCAAAGTCCTACTTGATCTGCATGCTCACTTGCAATATTTTTCAGCTTTATCCAAGCATCATCAGCTGTGCAATTTATCCTAATTCATTTTTCATTGTAGGACTAGCATCCCATTTCTTTAATAGTTGGCCAATTAGACAATGGTCATTGGGTTCGATATATTAGAAGCAGTTAGGCGACTTCTCTTCTCTGAAGATATTATGTTCGTCTTTGAAAAAGATGTCCTGCTTCTGCTGGACCTACAATTGTTCTGACAACCTTTTTAGCTTCTTGAACAGTTTCAGGAGTTGCATAATTCATTCCTAAGACCTCCTGGAAATTTTGGGTATGACACAGAGCTGAAAGGAATGACACTCTGGTTGTCTGACAAATTTTCTCCTTGTTTTATATTTGTGTTTAATAAAGGGAATAAAATAGATGATTATGTTTGCTATCTCTTTAGGGAATGTTGATGGAATCTGGATGACATTGCCTTACATTTATAGATTTTGGAGGGTTAGTACTAAATAGTTTTGCCAAGAGACTTAAATCTTGTATTCCACCAACATGGTCTATGCTTCCATTTATATAACTTTTTTGGTTTCTTATAGGAGTACTTTCTTTGTGTAGATTTTTTTGTATTTTTGGTAAAGTTCTTCAGTACTTCATCTTTTTGGGTGATGATTGTAAGTGGGAATTCTTTCCTGATTTCCCTTTCAGAGTTCTTATTGTTAGTGTGTACATGACTCAGAGTTTTGTATGTTGATCTTGTACTGTGTCCCTTTGTTGAATCCTTTTATTAGATCCAGCAGTTTTCTTGTTAAGATTCTGGGTTTTCTCATATATAGAATCATATGATCTGCCAATAGAGAGAGTTTACTTCTTATTTATCAATTTGAATGCCTGTAATTTCCCATCCTTGCCTTACTGTTCTGGCCAAGACATCCAATATAATAATCAATATATATTGTGAGAAATGACACCCTTGTCTGGCTTCCATTTGAATGGGGGGTATTTTCAGTCTGACTCCTTTAAGAATAATACTGACCATTGGTTTTGCATATATGTGTTCAATTATGTTGAGAAATTTCCCTTTTCTTCCTATTTTGCTCAACCTTGGAAATAGAGCACTGGTGGCAGAGTGGCTAGATGTCGGGCTGCTAACTACAAAGACAGCAGTTCAAAACCTCCAGCCACTCCACAGGAGAAAGATGGGCCTCTCTATTCTCATAAAGAGTTATAGTCTTAGAAATACACAGCTCTCTATTCTCATAAAGAGTTATAGTCTTAGAAATACACAGAGGCAGTCCAACCCTATCCTGTGGGGTCACCATGAGTCAGCCGTACCTTGATGACAGTGTGTTTCTGGTTGTTTTGTTTTGCATTTTCAGCATCAATTGATGTGACTATGTGATCCCTTTCCTTCATCTTGTTTAGGTGTTGGATTACATTGATTTCCCCGCTCCATATATTGAAATATCATTTGCATATCTGACATGACTGCCACTTGTTCATAAAGTATTATTAATTTCATATGCAGCTGGATCCTATTGGGTAGGATTTTGTTGTGGATATTTTTGTTTATTCATGATAGCTTCAGGCTTATGTTTTTCTTTCTTCAGTTGTATATTTTCCTGGTCTTGGTTTCAGGCTTGCTCACTTTAGAGACCACATTTATGGATAATCTATCATTTTCTCTGTTCTGAAATAACTTGAGTAAAAGCGATGGTAGCCCTTCCTAAGTGCTTGGTAGAATTGACGAGTGAAGCTGTCTGGTTTAGGACATTTTTTCTTGGTGGCACTAAAATAAATTAGTTTACTAATTGCATTTCTTCTTTTGTAATGGGTCAGTTTCAATTTTGTATCTTAGATTATGTTACTTTGGCTTGGTAGTGTAGTTCTAGCTATTTGCCTATTACTTTGGTTTTAAAATTTGTTGGAGTACAATTCATAATAGTTTGCTGTTTTTTATACTTCTAACTCAGCATCCACACTGATGCAATCATATTATTGATAAATTGAAAATAACTTTATTCCTTTTACTTAAAATTTCTAGAAGCAATGAATAATCACCATGATAAACCTGAAGCTCCTTAGCATGACATTTGGAAGCTTTTAATGACCTTTGAATTCTCTCCTCAGTAATAAAAACACCTACTATGACTAGCCTCTATTTCAGGTAGTTGTGACACACCAGTGAAGAGATAAAAGTAAAAATCCCTGTCATCATTTAAGACATAGTTCAGTACTTGGAGATAAATAATACATGATAAATAGAGTACATCAATAATCTGGTGTATTAGAATATAATAACTGCTATAGGAAAAACACTGCCACATATTTGTCAGTTTGCTGTACTGTGGTGAACGGTGCTTTCCTACAATGCTGGAAGCTATGCGACTGGTATTTAGATAACAGCAGTGTCACCCTTGATGAACAGGCTTCAGTAGACTTCCAGACTAAGTCGTTTAGGGAAAGAGGGAAAATCGAACTATTGGAAGTCCAATGAACAGCAGCCCTCTCACACTCTGGAATGGAGTACCAGCAAATGAGTTGGTCCTGTTGTCAGGCACTCAGTGTACAGCTGGAGCAGAGATGCCTCCTCAAAAGAGTTGACTTTAATTGTGTGTGGATAGGATAGAACTTTGGGGACTAGGCTTGGTCAATGCGGCATGACTCAAAAGGACAAGAAGTGGCTACAAACATGGATTAATAATGGGAATATAGAATGTATGATGTATGAGTCGACAAAATTTAGGTCATCGAAAATGAAATGAAATGCATAAAGCTTGATCCCCCAGGTTTTAGTGAGCTGAAATGCACTTGCCTTGGTAAAGTTACATCAGACAATCAGATGACCTGTGGGGTGAGGACTAGTAAATTGAAGAGGAATGGAATCATGGGCATTGTTACAAAGAGCACGTCAACACTGTACATGACAGGAAAGTACAACGTTGTCAATGATAGGAAATGCCCATGTATCTACAAGGAACACTAGCTAACACAATTGCTATTTAAATTTAGATACTGACCACCAAAGCCAAAGATAAGGATATTGAGTATTTCTCCCCACTTTTTCAGTCTCAAATTAATAAGCCATGCTATTAGTACCCATTGATAATCATTGGTGGTTGGGTTATGGAGGTCAGAGACAAAGAAAAAGAATCAGCAGTGGGAAATATGGTGCTGGTAACAAAAATGACATAGGAGACCGCACGAGAGAATTTTGTCAGACCGATAACATATTCACCTAGGGATCTTGTTGGAATTTAGATTTTAATTAAGTATATGTGCAGTCAAAAGACAAATTCTCAGAAGGGAATTGAAACAGAACGAACCGGTTCATTCTGACTGAAACCCTGGTTCAAACTCACAAGTCCATCCTTGGGGGAAAGATAAGACAGTTTTTCTGATTCACAGGTTAGAGCTGGGAAAACCTTACAGAACAGTTCTTCTCTGTCCAAATGGTCACCATGAATTGGAACCATCTTGATAGCCAAAAGTTTTTGTTGTTTTTTTAATGTAAAATGTGGGCATCATCAGCATAATTGAAAAAAACAACAATTACCAAATTCATTGCTGTTGACTTAATTCCAACTTGTGAAGAGAACCACACTCCACAGGGCTTTCAAGGTTCACTAGACCTTTCAAGGTTCACTAGACCTTTCTTCCTGAGACACCTCTGGGTGAGTGATAGCCCACACGTTCCAGGTTAGAGAGTGGTTAGCCATTTGCCTCATTTAGGGACTCCATCCATTATAAGAACACTTTTATCTTGAAAAATGCTCGCTTTCTCCTGGCAGAATCACATTTGCTATGATTAGGTGGAAAACATAATCTTACCACCAGTAAAAATTGACCTTGGCTGCCCCTTACTATCAGCCTTCTCTCTTACTATTTCTCACTCCTGACTGTGCTTCACTCACAGTGTATTTAAGACTGGCTCTTCAAACTAGTCTAGTTACTTTCAGTGACATACATCCCTGACATTACAATGAAACCAAAACCAGCATATTGTCCGTAGCTAACAGAGTTAAACAGTAGGACAATTATGGAGCATGTGTGGTGGTGAACGTCCCCAGTCTACCGGATGGTGAGAAACGGGTGGTTTGACAGACATGGGCTCCAGGAGAGGGGAAGGACACAGAGGAGAGCAGAGAGCCCAGCAGGTGATGAATGGGAGGACCAGCAGTTGCAGGATCTATGCACTGGCTGAACTCAGATTCTATTTTAGATTATGTCAAATAACACACTTACCCATGTCGCTATTGGGAACTGACATTTAATTAGTGAGTGACAAGCAAGAAGTAGCAAGGTGACATGGAACCACTCAAAAATAAAGCCATCATTATTTCCCTTGCAGTTTATACTTGCAAAAGTTTTATATTTTATTATTAAACCTTCACAATATTACTGCGAGATAGATGGGTAACAAGAATGAACTAGTCTTTCTTCCTTGTGGACAGAACAGGAGGAAGTTGCTTCAAATTGCCACCGAGTGAAATCATCTTGGCTTAGAAGCCTGCCTATGTGCTAAAATGCATTTACTAAATGAATTGCCTGTTTTAGTACATGACAATTGAATTTACTACTCGTTATGTTTACTGTTAACTTTAAATCAATGTGATTTCATTCTAAGACCCGGCGTTGGCCACCGTAATGGAACGTAGAATCAGCTTTCTATAATGCATATTTAGCACTCATTTGCTCTCAAAATTTCATCCTGTCACGCTTCTGAAATTTCCATGGTTTTCATTTTGGGGGATGAGGCACTAAGGGTCTGAAGGGCGGACATGAAGATCTGAATTTCACTCTGCACTTATTTTGGGCAGTTAGTGTTTTGAAAGAATCCTCAACCACCTAGAGAAATCCCAAGGGACTAGAACACAGGAGATATAATTTTCAAGAAGAACGGGGAACATGAACCTAGCATCATTTAAGACCTGGTTTAAATCACTTAGGACATCATTTGAGAGCAACAGTGTGGAGCCTTTTGAAGTGAAAGCACCGGAGGTGTGCTGAGGGGTAGCACCGTTCCGATTGGGGGACACCCAAAGCAACAGAGTGAAGATGGCCGCTCAGCAGGACTGTGAAGAAGAGAACATTTTGGGGGGGGGTACAGTTAAAGCAGGAACTAAAGCTATAATATCATAACTGACTGAGAGACAGCTAAGGGAACCTATGAAAACAAAGAAAAACAAAAAGAAAGTGTACTTTTTCATTTCAGAGAGAAAGTGCGTCTACGACAGGATATGTCAAAAGCAAGAACTGAGCAGGGACCTGTACCCTCTGATGTCTCACAGGATGGTATTCACTACAGTCGGTGGCAGGACAGTTTACCTGGTAGCCTGCTGTAGCAGAATTGCTTCCTTTGTCATGTCCATTTCTGCAGGTCCATTGTAAAGATTTATCAAGAATGCTGGGCATCAAGACCCTTTGGGTATACCTATCGTCTACTGCATTTCTTTGAGCATATTGGAAAGACCCTCTGGCAATAGATGGAGATATCTTGGACTTGCTGCATCCCAGAGAGAAAGAATTTCTTCTTTATCATGGATATGTGGTTAGGTCAGCATCGAGGTTAGAGGAACTTCTAGTAGAAAAGGCAGTTTTAACAATTCAACATGGATTCCAGACTCAAGGCAGGACTTTTAAAAATGAAGGCAAGTCTCTGCTTTCAGACTGCTCTAACCACACATAGCCATGGCCTGTGACTTTAAGCTTAAATCCAGTCAAGACTTACTGGTGAATTTTCTGGGGCCGAATGTGAGCATCTTTAATGAAGGATGAAGGAAGCCTATTTAAGGTGGCAAGAGGCATACAGAGTCCTTAAATTACTCATTCAACAGGCATTTGTTGAACTTACATAATGCCTCTTCCTCCTTCTCGATTTAAAGTATAGTAGTTAATATAACAACAAAAAAGACAACAAACAAAATCCCTGTCCTCCTATCTTAAATTCTAGTGGAGGAGATGGACAATAAACCAGGGTCCTAGAATAAAATGCACACATACAGTAGAGTAGGTATTGGCATGTGCTGGGGAGGAAAGTCAAGCAGCGAAGTGGGCTAAGAAGTGTGAGTGTGGGTGTGTTTTCAAGTGTATTTCCCAGAGTTTGTGAATTTAAATAGAGGGATCTTTTAAAGTGTCAGTTAAAGGAAATAAGGAAGTGATCTGTAGATCTTTGGGGGAAGATCCTTTTAGGCAATGGCTTTAAATACTCCCCTAAGGGCAAAAGAACAGAAGGATTTCAGAAGAAACGATGAGGTGCTGTAGGGGAATTGTCCATCTTCAATAAGTTAGTTGAAAGCTGGTCTTGCTGTGAACCCACGTACCCGTCCATTCAAAGAAGCACGCAGGTGTCTGAGTCTTCATGGCCTCAGCTCTCACTCTGCCACTTGGACCTCTGGCACTTTCCTAAGACCTGAGAATAAACCCAGTTGGCACTCACGATGAGCACACATGCAACTGGGTAGACCTGCGCTCTGTAGGGTTTGTGATCGCTTCCATCGCTGACCTGTTCCACCAGTGTAGCTGCCTTACCATTATTTTCAGACACTCCTTGAAATGTCTTTTTTCCCATTCACATCTTCCTCCATTAGCCATTATTTTACATCTTGGTTATTCCTAAAATATTTAAGCAAATATTAATTTCTTCCTTCTCACTTCAGCACAAATATTCTCTCTTCTGGGGAGCCTTTTAGTCAGAATTGATCATTCACCTCAAAGTTCTCAACAAACTAACAGGACAACCGATTCTACATGTTAGACTTTATTGATGTGGCTCTATTCTGGTGAAAGGCTCCCCTTATAGGCTGCAGATTATGACTTCTACCATCTCTGGGTCAAGAAGAAGAATTGGGAAAACCCATCTGTTAAAAGTTAGCATTCACATATATAATTTATCATAAAATACTCTGCTGAGTTTCCATGGTTGAGGATTGGAATTTCCAAAATCTGTGATGCCTATCATTAGCATATACGTGAAGCCTAGTCCTTAGATTTTTATGGAAGAGTTCTGAAAAAGAAGAAGAAGGGGACAAGTCTGTTCCTTCCTAGTCTCCGGGACTAGTCTAGTCTCTGGGACATGTTACAGGAAAGGAGAGAGGTCAGAGAATGTGTGAACAGACACTTTGATACAATTTCTCTAAATGAAGACCCAGAGCAGACTGAGACCACGTCCGCATTTGGGACTCTGTGTCGACTCTCTCTCATAATATTCTTTATACCAACCTGGCTGGGGCTTTGCCCTAACAGAGTACTTTTGAAAGTGGTCTGCAACTTTATTTTTCCAACCCACTCTGACCCTTTCCTGAGTATTACAGGCCCCAGGGTACCTATGAGTCTGCTTGGCGCCTTGCCCAATGGAGGTCAACTTGGCTGACTAGGGGCGTTCTGTGGCAGGACTGCGGAGTGGACCACCTGGGCGGGGACTGAATGGAACACCCAGCTAGACCTCCGAGTTTACAGCCACGAGGAGAAAGTGAGGCTGCACCTGAAAGAGCAGTAATATCGGTCCATTGCGGAAGCCCAGAGAATAGTTTATCGTTTTCTAGCTCAGATTTTAGCATTTGAGTGATTGTAGAACCTCCAATAAGCAATCGAAGAACAGGCGCAGGGGCCTCTGGAAGAGTCCAACTTCCCTACGGAGGAAGCATCTACCCTGCCATCCTTCCTCCACACCTTCATATCTTGCCGATGAGGAGTCCAGGAAGGGTACAAAAGAAAGAGACATACGAGACACTGAAAACCATTTCCTGCAGAGTCTTCCAACACGTTGCTCCAATTGTTATTTTGGACTAAGCTTTAAATGGGATTGAACAATTAGTTAATAATTCTCCCAATCAACGCTTCCGGGGGCCTCTTAAAGACAACCGGATCAACTATGGACCCAAACATATTCTCTACTAATGAATCACCCCTCGTGATGATTAATTTTTATGCCACTTTGCACCTGTTGTGAAAGTAGAGGTGGAACCCCACCCATCAATCAGGACACCGTCTGGCGCTGCCTCCTTGAGGTGTGCTTTTCTTCTAAGAGAGACACGAGAGCGACACTCCTTTGATGCACCATCATCACCTTGCTGCTTGCTTGGACTCTGCATGCCGCTCCTGGCCAACTGAGGTGGCCTGCAGCCCCTGGGAGCAGTGGGCACCCTGCCACCTTCCACATATCACTGTGCACACCAGTCTGTGAGGTTCAGCTTCCCACTTTGCCCTCCTGCAGCTGCGTAGCTGAGGAGGGCTCATGCAGGCATTGAACCCACGGATTTGAGGGCTGGGCTTCCTTATTGATATAAAGAGTAAAAATACTTTTGTATGCATAATGAGTGCCTCTGGTTTTGTTTCTCTAGACAACCTGGCCTAACACACCCAGCTCCACATTTGCATAATTAATTAGACTGGATTTCCCCAACTGTTTAATTTGTGCCCATGTTCAAGTTCTTTTCCTGTATGTTTAGAAAATGAAATAGTTCTCGGTGTGCATTCCTACCTGATGAGCAACTTCAATGTGATAGCCCCACTCCCTGTCACGGGGACTGACCCGGAGTCACCAAGGAAAGAATAAATGTAAAATGCTGAGTATTCTGATGATTAGTAGCAAAGACCTGTGAAGCCTGGGTGCCTGCTGTACAGGTGTCTCATAAACATTTACACATTTGTAACATAGCCCTAAGAATGCTCCCTCATTTTAATTGTTAAGATATTAAATGTGTAAAGTATATGCTAGTTATGATTGCTATCTCTCTGTGTTTCATTTGATCGGCCTCGGTTCATTTACACGTAGCTAGAATCGCCACTTAAAGCAGGGTCCATGCTCCCTCGATCACAAGCAAGGGCAGCAGATTTGCGAGGAGACTGTGTCGTGGACCATCCTGCTGCCCAGTGGTTCTCCAGGGACTGCTAACATCTGCTTGGGGGTGATATTTTGGTCCTAGGTATGGGTAATATCCTTAGTATTTTCAGGCAAAGTTTGGATAAAGTAATTTTAGAACTGACCCACTTACATATATATATTTTATACTGGAGCCTATGGTAGCTTCACAGCTAAGTTGGACAAGTTACACACTGTATTAGGGTTTATATGGGGCAGGGAAGTCTCTGAAAAGGACCACGAAGCTTGAAGGTCCAAGTTAGAAGTGGCTTGATAGGTTCAATGTATTAATTAAATACTTAACCCTTTGCATTTGAATGGAAGTCTTGCAGCTTAGAGGATGGAAGAAGGGAGAAAAGGCAAAGGTCTAGTTGAAGAAAATAACAAAAACAGAATCATACTGACGATGTCTCAAAAAAATAATCACAATAAAAAGGAGTTAGGGCAAGTTTCAGTTACACAGAGCTGTATGTCACAATTTTTAGATTGTAAAATTTGAATTAGGTTGTAGGTACAGTCTGCTCAGAAATTTAAGGATGAGAATAGGACTCATTCTTAACCCAAAACAATCTTTGTGAAACATTTGACCATTTCTTCCCTACATCTGAAAAAAATAATAATCTCTCTCTAAGCTTCTGATGAGCACTTCGTACTCTTTTCTGTTACATTATCACTCGGTCCATTGCAGTGTGTTTTACCCCTTCTGTCTTCCTCTCTGCGCTACCTTCCTTGAGGCCCAGGGTGCACGTTTGCAGCTCTAGCGGTGACGTGTGCTGAGCCTCTCACCTCTGTGTTAATACAGTGAATATAACAGCCACTGTGGGGACCCACTCCTTGCTCCCTGCTCTCGTGCCAGATCCCACTACGACATTGCTATCAGCAGCGTGGGCCCAAGAGCCACTACCCCTCAGTTGTGCTTGACAAGACTCTAAAACACTCTTTGCTTTTAAATCCAGCCACTGATTTTGACTAGATTTGTAGTCATCCATCTACATCTAGGCATTTGTTATTACAAATAAATGAAAGAGGTGTTTTCAAATCAAATCAAGTCTAGTCAGATGTACGCTTGGTACTTGAAAAGCAGCTTCTCCTTAGATTCGACTATGTTGCCAGTCATCCAGAAGCACTATTTTAATATAGAAAAGACAGTCAACTACTTCCCAGAATTGTCACTAAAAAAAAACAAACAAACCCAAAAAACAATGAAACAGAAAGAAATACTGTTAAATATTATGAATTGAAACACTAATTCCATTGCTTGGGAATGACCCTAATCTGATTATTTTATTAACTTTATTATTGCTGTTATTAGGTTCCATCCCACTGGTTCTGACTCAGAGTACCCCTATGCCCAGCAACGAAACCTGGCTCTGTCCTGTGACAGCCTCCCAACGGCCGGTGTGCATGACTTCATTGTTGCAGCTGCTGTGTCAATCTACCTTTTTAATGGTCTTGCTCTCTTTGGGGACCCTCCACTCTACCAGCTATGATGTCATTCTTAAGTCTGTCTGGATAACAGGGAGTCTGGAATACATGAGATGGAGTATTGCCTTTTTCATTTCTAAGGAGCATCCTGGCTAGCTGTCTCCCAAGACCAATTGATTCTTTCTTCTGGCAGTCTGTGGTATATTCAATGTTCTTGGCCCATCCTATAATTCAAATGTATTTATTCTTCCATCTTCCTTATTCCTTGTCTAGCTTTTACATATATACGAGGGGATTGAAGGTACTTTTGTTTGAAGAGAAAAATTTACCACTCAATTTATGCCAGTTGTAAAGGCCTATGTGCTTGTAGTGGGAGATGTTCTACATACCTTATAAGGTAGAAGAATGACATGTGTAAAGGCAGAATGATAGACCAGGACTCTAAAACACCAACATTCAACTCCAGTTACTCGTTTCTGCGTTGAGAGCTGCCGTGCCTTTACTGCCGGTTCTATTTCAGTTGTGTCTCTATACTTAGGGGGTATGTAACTCCACACGTAGACCTTATAGAGAGTCCTGCGTGGAGCATGCCTGCCACATGCTGGGTGGATAGGACCCACTGTAATTATCTCTATTTTATAACGATGAAGCTGAGAAGCAGAAAGGTTAAGGCATTTGTGAGAAACCACATATAAGTAAGCACTCTTTGAGATGGAGATGGAAACCTTTAATCAAGAAGAGGTGATAATGTCACGATTCCAAATCTGAAATAGATGGTGTGAAATGACAGGTTCTTAAAAGAGAATAATTACAGGAGGTGATGCCTCATTGTCTTTAACGATATTCCTTGCTGTTCCATCAAACCATTGAATAGAGAAGAGGTGAGCAAGAAGTTTCAAGCTGATCTTTTGTTTAGGCAGATAATTTAGACAAAAGCTGACAGGAATGGTGTGAAAGCAAATTCACCCACCCGGCCTCCAAATGCCTCAAGCTTCTCTATGATTCTGGGAAATGTGCAATGCCACACCACAGACCACGCATTCTATGGATTAGTAGTTTGAACCTTGGAAAGAAGAGACGTTTATGCTATTTCTGAGTGTTAGATTGGGCAAATAAAATTTAATTATGTTCTAGTTTCACTTCTGTGCTCAGGAGACTTAACCTGTAATTATATCATATGGTTGATCTTCGTGCTTTATTGCAGTGATGATAATGTAGAAGTTTTAAGGAGTAAAAGAAGATGCCGCTCACACGCAGGCTAAGATCTATCGACTGTGTATCTTTCTTTTTTTAAAAAGCCCTTTTATACGGCTCTCCATGTTTGGAAAAGTTCTGGATCTGGACCCTTTGGTCCTTCCTCTCCCCTGCACATTTAAATTCGGATTCAGTTTCTGAAGAAAGGAAATAGACCATTTCTAAGCTTAAAATCTTTAAAATTTGGTAGAAGTAGTGACAGTGTGTATTTGTCATTTCTCCTTGGAAGGTTCTAATTCCCTGGTGTCTCTGTTTTAATGGATCATTTCTCTCATATCTTCGTATTTTAGGTGACACAGTACTCTAAAAATGACCTAATATTAGGAGACCTATTCATGAATCCTTGCCTGTTTCCTTGATTAAAATTTTACCTTGTCACTGTTTCTTTTCTGGGGAAATGTTTATATGAAACACGATACAAATGTATCCTATGGGGACTCCTTATATACATGCATGAAATAAATAGTTCCATGTTTATGATGCCTTCATTGGTGGTTGCTTAATAAATCAAACACTATTTACCTACCGTTTTAGAGGGGTACTTTAGAAACATAAAGAGCAACTCTCCTTGCACTTTGGGTTAGGCATTCAGTTACTAGCCAACAGGTTGGTGGTTTAGTCCCACCGGGAGAAAGAGCAGGCTGTTTTCACCAGGAAAGACTTACAGTCTATGTAAACCCTATACTGAGTCACTGGGCATTGGAACCACCTCTATGGCAGTGGAGGTGGGGGTGGTGTGTGTGCTGGTTTTCCTTCCTGAGTAGGCATCGGAGAAGTCACTTCCATGCAAAGTAGAGAAATGACAATAATACGGGGTTGTAGGAGTCTCTTGTCAATCAATTGATGAGTCATCTTCCTACTTGGAATACGATGATGACCCCTGTGTGGTCTCCTTGATTAAAAAACAAATAGTTCTTTCCTTCCTGGGACTTGCTTGGTTATCAGAATTGGCTTTTCTGGATCATCACACCTGTAAGCCTGGGTATAATAGATATCCGCTTATATAGAAAAGAAAAAGTTCAAGTATTGAGGTTAATACCTTAATATCTTCAGAAAAGCACGGAAACACAACATATCTGCTCCACAAATATTTACTTAATGAGATGGAGTGGAGAGAGCATTGGATCAGGAGTGAGCTGACCAAGTATGGCGATACTGCTCGTGCACCATTACAAATAAAAACATAAAACAAGAAAACACCTTTTGCGGTGGAGCTGGTTTTGACTCCTGGCCGCCTTATGTGCTGCAGAGAACAACCCACTGTGAACTTTCAGGAGTAAATCATTAGCTCTCTCTTTTGAGGGATCTCTGGGTAAGACGAAACAACCCATCTTTGACTAGGAGCCCAGGGCTTAATCCTTTGTGTCGCTCAGTGACTTGTGCACTCAAAGGAGATGGAAAAATATTTATTTTCCATGGGCCCATTTCTTTTTATGAGTCAGAGGATCTAAATATCCTCTAGAATATCTCCAAATTTAAATGTGTTATGGTGTATAAACATCTGCTAGTAAGGTATACTTGGAGCTCTGGGAGATACCAACCCTGTGAGATCTTATTTATCAGAGAAAATATGCCTAAAAGTTGGAGTCAAAGTTAGCAATACCATGGAAGCAATGGAAAACCCCACCAATGCTGCCTGCTCTGGACCTGATCATACTCATGAGACTCCGTTCGTGACCTGTGTCTTGGGCTTGCAGTTTGTGTGGTAGAAACGAACATTAACCGTGGCAATCCAGTGTGGGTAAACTTGATGGTATCTGATGGAGGCAAATTACCTAAATAGCAGATAACAAGTGAGAAACTCAGATAAAAAGATTATAGATTGATAAATTCATAAGGAAATCAAAGGAAGAGTTGTAAAGATTGTAACAAAAACTTTTTACCTAATTTACAGTGGAGAAATTAAATATTAAATCTGTTCCAGGTTTTAATATATTATGCTTTATTTTTGATTGAGGTTTTTATGCTTTTTCTTTATAATTCTTGTTAGGGTTTTTTGTTGCTTTTCTAATGTTTTCAGTATAGGAAATCCAGAATAGGTGAATCTATAGAGACAGTAACTGGATGAATGGGCCCTCGGGAGTACGGCGGGGGAGGTTGGGGTGCAATGGGGAGTCAAGAACGATGAGTACAAGAGGAAAGAGAACATCCTCAAACTCATGGTGGTGCTGACTTCACAAGTCCTCATGACGTGACTGAACTATGGAATCATATGATAGGGGAATCTTATACAATTGTTGCCAATAAAGCTGTTGGGACAAAAGAAATAGGATCTAAATTTGATTGTAGTCCCTTGAAGGCAGAGATATCTTTGTATGTTCTCAGCTCTTTACCTACCACAAAGTAAGCATATCAAAACTCTTTACTGAATTGAATCTTGGGAAATGGAACTATTTGTGGATCAATCAACAATGGTTGACAGGATACACACACACACACACACACACTCACTGAATAAAATGAATATACAGGTTAAGGCCCAGTGTTACAAACTCTGTGGAGCATACAGTCAAATTGTGAAATTAAAAAGGTCCTGGGAGATCATCTAATTGTTTTATGATAATGGAATTATGTTATACTGAAAGATCATGAATGGAAGTCACATTCTAATTCTTGGGGAGTTACAGATGAGAAAGAGTTCATGTTTATCCTTTCTGAGGGAATTAATGAAATTTAAAATAAGTTTGAAGTCCAGTTGTGTGGAAATGATCCTGTGATACTTTGCAACCCCACCTCTTGACCCTTTACGACTCTCATCTTCTTGTACATCATCGGGCTATTTGAATGTGATTCGGAAGTGTTAAAGAAAAAACAAACAAAATTGGCAGATCGCTGTTAAGTGGATAAACACATGACCGCACATGGTTCAGAGTGGAACTGTGCTTTATAGGATGAAGCTAGAGCTTTTCAGGAGCAGGCCAGCGGGCTGTTCTTGCAATGCAATTCCTGGTGGGTTCAAACTACCAACATTCCCATTAGTAATCAGGTGTCCCACAAAGGGGGCCTTTGTGAACATTGTTACTCAGTGTTGGTGAACCGATTCAGACTCATAGCCACCCCTGAGTGGTTTTCCAGGCATGGTGTGGGGATTAAGAAGATCAGAATTGGAAGGTTTTCCATAATAAAATATAGTAATTACAACTATTCTTTTTTGCATGTTCAGGTATAAATCTAGCATTCTAAGCTACTGTTCTTTAAAAGGAAGAGAACCTGGAAAAAACATTTGCTATAAAAACATGAAGCTCCATGGTGGTATGGTGGAGTATGGACTGAGATGCGAACCACAAGGTCAGCAGTTTGAGACCACTAGCTGCTCTGCTGGAGAAAGAGGTACAGCCTTGGAAACCCATACGGGCAGTTGTACCCAGTCCTATAGGTTCCCTATGAGGCAGAATTGACTAGAGGGCAGTGAGTTTGGTATTTTTTGGCTGATTGTGCTTTGATAAGTATAATATTTTTCACAAGGTTAACATGGTAAGTTACCTTATTTTTCATTTCATTCTATGCTATAGTTCATGGAGCGTCTCTTACCTACTGGATACCGTGCTGGCCTTTCAAATGGCAAAGGATCACATTTAACATTTATAAAATATTGCCAGCCTTGTTTTACCTATAAAGAATATGGGGATTCGCAGAGAACTCAAACACCTAGCTAGTATAGTAGAAATGTCTTGACTGGAACGGTCTCCCCGGGAATTGGAGTTAAATGAAATGTAGTGTAAAGTGGTGAGCAGATGGCAAGGACTGACCCTGAGCCTAGTGCCACCCTCCCACTAACTAGCTGCTGCGGAGCCGCCCTGGCTCCTCTCTGCCCTTTCATAGTCACGTGTGGAAAAGGATCAGGTTTTAGCTAAAGTTCTTAATGATTGTAGAAAGATGTTTACTCTGTTTTTGTTTTCTTACCAGGAGAAGATCTAAGCGACATGGAAGTTACTTTGAACTTTTTCTTGTGTTCATTGCTTTACTCTGAAGCACATATCATTGATGTTCAATCTCAGAAATTTTCATTATATGGGTGATGCAGCTCATTACTTATTAGGACTTCTCTAGCCACAGCCCCCTGCTTTGTGCTGTACTGTAAATCCTAACCTCGATACCAATGCTTATCATCTGTGTTCAAACAAGAAATAACTTGCTAGTTTAGGCTGCACCCTTCATGGGAAAACTACCAGCTGCCTGCTTCATTGATAAAACCAGGTACTGGGGTCGCAGAATTAGCTGAGAGTAGACCTGGCCTACCTATGGCGTGCAGAAGGGATCAATATGCCCTCCACCTAACCTGTGAGTTCAGAAGGCAAAAATCACAACTTCATCAAAACCTTGATGTAAGCTAGTTAACATCACTGATTTTTCCCTTCCTGCCTGAGCATGAACAGACAACCAGGGCTAAGGCACCGGTCATGAACACCAAACAGACACCAGTTACTGGCCTGCAACTCCAGTATCCACCTTGATGTGAGTCCCGCCATGATAGTTTGTCTAGCTAAGTAAAGCAAGTGAAACCTTCCTCTTCTGGAAAATTCACACCTCTGTAGCTATGCTGGGCTGCTGTGACAAAGTCCACTCCCTTACTCTGGATCCTGTGTCTGCATTGCCTCCACTTGACCACCAGTACTGAGGACTTAATTGGCAGCCTCCTGCCTGACCCGATTCATCAGCCTAGTGAGTCAACTGTCCCACTGTCCTGTGAATGAGAAAGCTTCACCAGCCTCCATAGCGCCATGAGTCATTTCCCTAGTGGTTCATGCATCCTGTGAGACATTGTACCAACTCGTTTCTCTGGGCCTGTGAGTGAATACACTAAGGCGGGGAATGCGGTTGCGATCAGGGATATTGGCGTGCTATGCTTTTATTGGACAGTATGCACATCTTTAATTCCCACCTTATTGGGACAGGCCTTGTACTAATTAATATCATGAAAAGAATTTTTTTTGCAACATAGAGCACTGGAAGTTTACATTCAACATGAGAGAATTTGGAAATATTGTACCTTTGAGTCTATATAGAATTTAAATTTAAAGTATCATATTTAGGAATACTTGTTATTATAAAGCAGATTTCTATAAATAATTTGAAAACTGAATGCTACAACAGATAAAAGAACTTGAAAAGAATAATATTCACATCTAGATACATACAATTATTTAAAAATATAAATTGATGGTGAATTGGCTTCAAAGAAATTCCCATTTAAAAGAAAGAAATCAGACTTCTCACTTTTGCTATGATACTAGGGTTTCTGGGAGACTAATGATTCTGCTGAGCATGACTAGGCAAGACAGAAAAATAGAGTATCAGTCAATGGTTTTGAAAGTCTATAATCAAATCAATAGCCCTTTGAAAACAGTTGACTAAGTGGAGAGTATGTAATTGGAGAATTTAAAAAATTAGATATAATTAACATACCATAAAACCCATCCTTTTATTGCATATAATTTACTGGCTTCTAGTCTATCCATCAGGTCTTTGTGGCAGAATGGGGAAGCTCCCAAAGCTGGTGATTTGAACCCACCAGCGTAGCCATGGGGAAAGTGTGGTGGTGTGCTTCTGTGAAAATGTGTAGTCTCGGAGACCTTGAGTTCTGCTCGGTCCTGTAGGGTCACTCGGAATCAGAGTCAACTGAGGGGCAATGGGTTGGGCTTCGCTTTGGGTTTAGTCCATTCCTGCAGTTGCACAACCCTTGCTCTTCTCTGGTTCCTGAACATTTGCATCACCGCACCCCACCCCCCAAACCCATACCTATTAGCACTTCACATCCGTCCCCAAAGCAGGAAAATCAGTCATCTTCTTTCTGGACCAATAGGCTTACACTATAAACATTGCATATAAATTGAACCATATTATATGTGATCTTTTCCAACTGACTTCTTTCACTTCATATAATGATTTCAAGGTTCATCCAGTTGTGTAATTCATTAGAAGTTTATTCCTTGCTGTGGCTGAATAATCTATTATGTGAATATACCACTATGGATTTATTAAATGATAGAAAATTGGATTGTTTCCACTTTAGGGCTATCACGATTATGCTGTTTAGCTATGTACAGGATTTTTGTTTGGATATTTGTTCCCAATTTTTTGTATATATATCTATGAGTGAAGTTGTTGGGTTCTATAGTAACTGTATGTCTATTACCAAGTTATTTACCAATGCCACTGCACCATTCTATACTCCCATGAGCAACATTTAAAGAGTCCATTTTCTCTACATTCTTGCTTATGCTTTAAATTATTATTTTTTATTGTAAGTACACTAGTGGAAGTATACTAGTGGGTATGAAGTATCGCATCATGACTAGGGTTTATATCTCCTTGAATGAAAATGATGTTGAACATTTTTTTCATGTGTTTATTAGACCATTTGTAAATCCTTTTTAGAGATCTACCAATTTAAATCCTTTGATTATTTTATTTGGATTATATGTCTTCTTATCATTCAATTACAAAGTTTCTGTGTTCTTGCCCTTGTTCTTTAGTAAATGCATGATTTATAAATTTTTTCTCTTCTTTGGTGGGCGATTTCATATCTTTGTTAATAGTGTCCTTTGAAACTCAAGTTTTTTTTTAATGGAGTCAACTCATGTAGTTTCTTGTTTTTTAAATTATGCTTCTGATGTCACAACTAAGAAACCATTGCATAATACAAGTTCATAAATACTTATATCTTTGTTTTTTATTAAATTTTTGTTTGAAAATTTCTTCATTTTAGGCTTGAAAATTTTTTTATATAGTGTGAGATGGGAGTCTATTTTAATTCATTTGTATGTATATATATCCAGTTTATCCAAGGTTAAAAATCATACTTGACTGTGTTAGTCTGGGTTGATTAGAGAAACAAATTCATAGACAACCACATGTATATAAGAAAGAGATTTATATAAAAGAGCAATTATATATATTGAGAAAACATCCCAGTCCAGTACCGATCAAGTCCATAAATCCAACATTAGCTCACATGTCTGATTCTAGTTCATGAATTCCTCTTTAGAGTCATGTAGTGCATGCAATGATGCTGAAAACTGTAAGATAATAGGTCAGTAGGTAGAAGGTCTTATGGATCCAGTGGCAATGGAAGCATCTCAATGGTGATGTAGGCCTCTATTTGTCTGCGCCAGCTTTCCAAGTGTCTCAACAGCAGGAAAGGGAAGGCAGAGAGAGTGGGTCTGGCCTCCAGTGAGCCCTTTATCACCACCATGCCTCCAAATGAGGTCATCAAGCTGCGACCTGATTGATAGACTAACCTCCACCCCCTTGCTCAAGTTGCCAGGAGATTATGTAGCCACTACACTGCTTAATCTTGAAATGTTTATTTCATACTAATCTTAAGAATTGTGCTAAAACTTCTTCTGACAGTCAAATAAAGTAAAAGATATAGCTTGGAAACAAAGAAGAAAATTGTCATTATTCACAAATAATATGACATTATATGCATACAATTCAAGGGAGCTGCAGATAAACTATTGCAAGTGACTAATTTGATATGGACACTACAAACAAGATCAGTACACAAAGGTCAAAAGGAAAGTGGAAAATAAAATGTTTAAAATGCCACTATTTATATAGAGTAGAAAAAAAAAATCAAATACTGTGAATGAAATCGCATGAGAGCGATAGAAGACTCCTCACTGAAGACAGCAGAACTACTTTCAGAGGACCAAACGTGGACACCAATGTCCATCAATAGCAGAATGAACAAGTACACTGAGGTGTGTTCATAAAATATTATGGAACAAGGAAATGGGTGAATCTCAGAAACACAATATTACAGAAAAGGAGCCAGACATCAGTGAGTTTGGTTCCATTTACATAAGGTAGAAAACAAGTGAAACTGATCCGGATAGTAGTTGTGCCTGGAAGTTGCTATTGGTAGTGACCTGGAGAGAGATTTCTGACCACCTGGCTGGGACTCTTCCATTCCTTTGAGTTAATTGGTGGCTGCATGAATAAACTCATTTTGTGGATAATTTACTGAATTGTTCACTTATGATTTATACTCTTTCTGTATGAACATGGTACTTTAGAAGTGCTAGTTGACACAATAACTTCTCAGGGAAACATGGGTTGGTTTAATAAGTTCTCATGAAGATAGCAAATATGCTGTTAAAACAAAAAATAAAATTCAAAATCCCATATAATTTAGTTTATAGCATTAAATAAGGATGATCTTTTACTGTATTTATGAAAAAGTAGAAAGTGCTGCCTACGAAGCAATGCGCTCTTATCACTGGGTGCTTCCAACCAGAAGATGGAAGCGATCCTACTCAGCTGTCTGAAGTTGTGTCTTAAGGGCAGAGGTTGGACAACGTGACTTTCCAGAAGCTTTTCTGCTTTAACCCACGCCCACAGTACCCGTTTGGGCTAAGAATAAAACTCTTAGAGTGGTAGGGAGCAGACAGCTTCATTTTGCTCTGGCTGAGTGACTAGTTGTTTTGAACCACTGACATGGAGGTTAGCAGTCCAGTGTTTAGCCACAGCACCATCAAAGTCCATGAAGATTGTGTCCTTTTAAACCTTGAAATGGCACACAATACAAACACTAACTGGGTCGTGCTGCATGATTTGCCAAACTCCACTCACCAGTGAGCACATATTAAGGTGATTCCACTTGAAAGATAGTTCTCACTTCCTTCTATTTTTGACCACTTTTTATTATGTGATTTAAAAATACACATGACCAAGCCCCAGGGCTAAGCAAGAGATTATTATGCTCAGATTGTTCTTTCTTTCTTTTTTTTTTTTTTTGGCTATTCGGCTATTCTTAAGAAAAGATCCAAAATGATCCAAAGACAGTTAGCTGCTCTATTGGTAAAAGATGATTTGCAATTGGCAATTTTAGAATGATGCTAAATATATCTACTTACTGTACCAGGATGTGCCTTATGAAAAATTAAGCAAGTTCTATATATTTCTCACCTAAATATTCAGTTTAGAAATGCCTAATGTGTTCATACAAACTTTATCATGTATTTTTCATATTACATGGCAAAGATATTTTTATCACAATTACTGATTCAGCTTGAGCTGAACTATAACTTTTGGTGCATAAAGGGACAGACTGCCACATATTCTGCTGTTAATTCTATTGTTAAATCAGGAGGACCAACTCCTCTTGTTTGTCAAAAAATCATGTACAGACATCAATAATTCTTAAATTTTTCATAAAACGTCCCAGATTAAAAATTGTGTGTAATACACAGAAAATACACACTTAAATGAACACATTTAACATCCAATTGTAAAATAATTCCTAACCCTATTATTTTCCACCCACAATCTCTGAAGGGTCCATTTATTCGAGGGTATAAGCTTCTGACCTGGTAAATGAATATCACTGGAAGTTTATACAACTAAAGTATAACTGAAAATGTTTGATTTCCTTATAGTATTAAGTGATACTATGTATCTACTCTACATGGCAAATTTGATGTAGTTTCTAAGTGGTTGTAGAGGCATTAATAATTTATTATCAGCCTAAACTGCACCACACACATACAACCTAAACTCCACGTACAACCTAAACTACAACCTAAACTACAGTCTAAACACGTACAGCCTAAACTGCTTAAGACACAAGTACAACCTTTGAACCTTTTGGAAAAATCTATAGTACATACAAAGAGTTAACCTATCACAAATGCTGCTCAAGAAGGGAGGCCCACCTAATGTACCTTACCACAGAGCTTCTGGGGTGATAATTAGTGGTAGGCGATCACAATGGAATGCCGGTAACTGTCCAAATCAAAGCTCCTTTCTTTCTCTATTTGTCATCCTTTCATTTTTTCCTGGCTTCAGTGAGCTCAAGGATAACCCAGGGTGGACTTGGGAGGAAAGCAGTTTCTCATATTCTGAGCTCAGATTAAGTCCTTCCGAAGAACATTTGCTCCCTGAAAAACTTTACAGGATTTTACAGTTGGTATAAAATCAGGATTTTACCATTGGTGGTTACATGACTAAATTCGCCTTGAGAAAAAGGTAACTTGTGATTTGTCCACTTTCTGTAGGAACAAGATATTATTTTTAAAAAGTATTTGTTACTATTTCTATAGATTTTCCTATCCTGGATTTTATACAGAAAATCATACAAAGCACAAAGAGAAAGAAAACGAAGTAAAACCTAACAACAATAATTAGACAAAACAGAGGAAACCTCGATAGAAACTGAAGTAGGAAATACTGAAAACAGAATCAATCTACAAATAGGTCAAAAAGGAGATTAAATCATAGGGTATTTATTACATGGCAACCTAACTACATCTGCTACAGCGACTTTACAATGCTTTCTGCCCTGAGTTACACTCTTCATGCCCCTGGATATTTTCTGAGGGATTCCCCAGAGGCTTAATCCGTGTGGGGGCCCTGCGAATGCAGTTTGAGCTTCTACTGTCATCCATAGCCTTCTGCAAACTGGGTGTTAAGAACTTAAGCTCTGATACCATTCCCTCCTGCAGATTTGTATTTTATTATACATACTCCTTGGATCACACAAACTGATGTGCTTTTTCCATGTGGTCTTAGCTGATGCCTAGCTTAGATGTCTTTTTATTTTGAGAAAAGACTTTAAGACCCCAGACACAATTCTGTCTCATAGCTGGGCACCATCTGGATTTTTCACCCTATTTTACTGTAGCACACATGTGGCCAGTGATCTCTTCATGAGGATGAGTACCACATAGAGCCATGCCATACGAATTGTTATTAGATTGGGGCTAGATTTAAGGTTGAGCCTCAAATCCATCCATCTGTCTATTGTTTAGATATGTCTCTGATTTACTTTAGAGACATTATGGACATTTTAGGATAGAGAACATGATAAATCATCTCGTTGGAGCATATGGTAATTTTCTTGTTACCATCATTAATTTTGCCTATCTATTAATAATTACCTAGGCTTATGGCAGGGGAGTCTGAGGGGAAATGGGGAGCTAATAACAATGAGTTTGAGAATAACAGGTCTGGAATTGATCATGGTGATGATTATACAACTCTTTAATATGATTTAATAATTAAATTTCATAATATGTGAAGTATAATCCAATATAACTATTTAGAACGTATTAGTTGACACAATAAACTCTTATGAAAACTTTTGTTGATTAATAAGATAGAATCTATGCTGCTTAAAACCCAAATAAAGTCCAAAATTGAATGCAAAATATAGGACAAAATAAGGAAGAGCTTCCTAATCATATTGGTTTTAAATGATTTTATAAAAATGAAATCTATAAAAAAACAACCTAAAGCAAATTAAGTACTTTTTCTGCTCCGATTTGTGTATACATATAACAAAGGGTCACCAACAGCATATACTGTTTTTTACCCTCTGTTTACTATGGAAAACATCTGTCCTGAACAAAGAACATCTTAATCTTTTAAATATGAAAAAATATGTCTTGAGGTGAATCTAAATAACCTCACATAAAATTCAATTTATGTAAATTGTAACATAAAATATTAGGTTAATATTCAAAATAATAGGTACATTAAAGTAATCGGTGGAAAAAATGAAACTTTTAATGTTGTGTTTATTTACTTGGGTAAGGCCGTGTGGTTCTAGGATACTTGTGTCTTACTGCTGGACTCGGGCACAGTGCCCTCCCTCAAGTGAGAGGGTGGAGTGAGACATGAGCAGGCCATTTCACTGCCAGCATCCCTGGGCTTGAAGAGCCAATACAATCAGCAATTCTCATAGTCACATGAATCAGGATCCTTTAGCAATCGACTCTCTAGTCCTAGTTTTCTTTGGTGAGAGTAATTGGTGTCCAAACTTCTTTGATATATGTCTGGAGGGGATCAGGCTGCAGATAAAAGAATGTGAAAACCTGTCCCTGAAACAAGAATCCAATTCTAGCACAATGTAGAGATGAATGTGGACATTCAGAACTCCTGAAGTGGCACTTACAAGGTACCTTTCTAAGATTATCCAAGTCAATGACAGAGGCTATTAGGTCAAAGAAGTGAACTGCACCACAATGAAGACTTTCTATTGCCCCCCGCCCCCCAATCTGGATGGCAGGCTACTCATAATAGATTTCATGCTTTATATTTCAGCCTATGAATGTAGCAAAACACCTAACACAGTAAGGAGTCAATAAATGGCCACTCTCGTGAGGACAGGCTTGTCTGTGTGCAGATGCTCTGCTTTTAACGTAAACTTAGATAATAGCCATTTATAGAAACAAAGTTAGATGACTCCCAAGGCCAAACCATTTCTTAATGGTAGACGTGACCCTAGAATCCAGGCTTACTCACTTGTAATGCCATGTCTTACCTATATTTTGGATATAAAGATGCATCTTGTGTTGGTGCACATGGATGGCGCAGTGGCTGCAGCAATTGGCTCAAGCGTAGCAGCGACTGTGAGGTTGGTGCAGAACCAGGCAGGTTTCCTTCTGCTGTCATGGGGTCCCTGAGAGTCAGAACTGACTGGACGGCACACCACAACCACCACGACATGGGTTTTATGAGTCCGTTAACATTTTTAAAAGAAATTTTCAAATGATATTTATATTTATAAAGTGAATTTCTTCTCAGGGCAAGGTGGAATGACCTACAACTCAAGATAATACTCCAATTGCCCCCCCAGCTCTCACTTTTCCTCTGAGTAAAGAAAGGGCTACCTCTGGTGGTTGCTTGCTTGCTAAGTTCCCCCTTGAGCTCCATACTTCTATAGCACTATTTCTTATGGCTTTATGCTGGTCACAGGAATGTGAAGCTCACTATAAAATCCATATTAAAATAGTAACTGGGCTCTTAAGTGTTTTTTTTTGCCTTTGGTGGGTAAACTCTTCTGTTAAATTATTTGTTGTCTAAATTGAATCATTCAACTCAATATGGAATAAACGGCCCATCCCTTTCTGAATGTGATGTCATCTTTCCTTGTTCTCTGTTGGTGGATGGGAGCATTCACAGAGGTGTTTTTGTTTCTGTTTTTAACTTTTAGCCTCTGATGTACAAATCAGTGTTTCAAACGATATTTGAAGTAGGATGCTTTAACTGTCTTTTAAAAACTATTAATGATCAACAATAGCTCTAAAGACATCACACAAAGACATTCCTTGAGTTATGAACATCTGATTTATAGACAAATTCTATTTGTCCTTAAATGTTATATAACTTTGCCCTCACATTCACAACCACCCCAAAAATCAAACCAAACTCACTGCTATCAAGTCACATCTGACTCAGCGACAAGCCTATAGGACAGGGTGGGACTGCCCCTGTGTGTTTCCAAGACTGGAACTCTTGAAGGGAGTAGAAAGCCTCATCTGGTGGATTTGAACAGCTATCCTCAAGCTTAATATATCCATGCATAAGCCACTATGCCACCACAGCTCCCTTTGCCAGCCCCAACTCCAAGCAGTATTGCTATCACAATAATGATCTGTTTGTGCTGCTTTTAAAACACCAATCACATTTTGACAAATTATTTACACAATCCAACCAAAAAACCTACTGCCATCAAGTCCATTCTGACTCCTAGTGACACTGTCCAGAGTTTTGGACACTGCAGATCTTTAAGGGGAAAGATAGCCTTCTCTCTCTTTTGGAGCTGCTGGGGAGTTTGAACCACTGGCTGTGTGGTTCACTGGCCATGGGTTCCTCAACAGTGCCACCAGGCCCCGTTTTCTTGAATTAAAAGTGAAAACCAAACTCCCTGCCATCAAGTCAAATTCAGACTCATAATAACCCGATAGGGCAGAATAAAATTGTCCCCCTGGGCTTCTGAGGCTGTACCTCTATGGGAGCAGAAAGCCACATCTTTCTTCTGCCACTGGGCTCAAACTGCTGACCATGTGGTTACCAGCCCAATGTGTAAACCACAACACCACCAGGCTCCTTCTTGCACTAAAGGCTAAATGAGAGCCTATGTACTTGTTTTAACTTACACATTCTTAAAGACATAGGCTAGATCTTGCGCTACCTGTGTGGTATTTTTATAATTTAGAAAGTTTAGTTTCCAAGTAGGAATGTATCCGTCTCTGAGGCAGACAGTGTAATTTTTTTGTTTGAATTTGTGTCAATAAAAAAGATTATGTAATAATTCAATTGACACTAGGAAGAATTGGTTGATTGATCAATTGATTGATTGGTGATAGGAAACAAAAGAGGAAAATAGAAAACAGAAAAGAGAGAAGGAACTTCTAAAAGTTCATGTAAATCACTTTTTAAAAGTTTATTTTCCCATGAAGCTCCCTCATGTTTTTAATTACCTATGCTTAAATACAAGGTTAAAAAAGTTTATTGTTACAAAATCATAAAGACCTTCATTATACAAAAATGACAAAGTATGAGATTTTTTCTCAACCTATTCTGTATCTCTATCTATCTATCTATCTATCTATCTATCTATCTATCTATCTATCTATCTATCTATCTATCTATCTATCATCGACAGTGTTTCCCACCTCTCAAACACTTACCCAAAGAATTCTGCACTTTTCAGTTTACACTATGCCAAAAATTCAAACCATGTTTCTTTTCAAAGCTCATTTGATTTTGGGGACACAAAATAAGGGTCTATGATTATAACTCGAACCGGGTCAGATTGCCCAGTGAAATTCTCATAGAGCCGCCTGCGCTGCCCTCACGGAGAAGCGGGTCTATAGTTTTGATGAGGAAAACATTTACCAGAACGACTTCCCTGGTCTCCTTTTCACTCATGGACCTTTTCTTAATATTCATCCCTAACACGCTCCTGGCATCCTCCTGTGTTCTTTGAGAACGTCTGCCAAGATTTCTCATTTGGCATTCCCCACAAACAGTTGCTGTAGCCATCTGTCTGCGGTGACCCCTCTGCCCTGTGTTTCCTGGTTCAGCAGATCCGCTCTGAAGCCACTGCTTTGATGGTGCTTTTATTTTGAAGGCACCCTCAGGAGACAAAGCAAGGCGGTGTATTACTGATCACGCAGTGATCCATGGATCCAAAGAGGCTTAAAAGTGGCGTGTTTGGAATAAGCCTTTGCGTGCATGCAAGGAACCCCGGTAGCAATACCTGCTGGCCTACTTCAGTACAGTACACACGTGCCTAAAGATGGGGACTACCACTTTCATCTATGATATATTTTGTTTGCTCCTCTTGCTACATCCTCCACACTTCTCAACTTTCTCCCCCCTGGTCTCCAGGCTAGAATAACATGTATATGTTTCCATGGCTCAGACTTCCAGCTGAGAGTGACGGATGAGTAGCCCTGATAGGACATCAGAGAATGAGAGAAGACTGAATTCTGGGTAAAAAAGGCCCCGGGTCACTTCTGGCAAGGTCATCTTCAGATGACTGTGTCCCTTGATTAATGGTCATTGGTCTTCTTGAGCCAGCAAGTCTCTTAGCAAACTTTGCTCCCACATCCGTATAACTGTTCCCTCGCTTCACCCTGCAATGAGCGCTGGTGGTGCTGAGGTATAAGCACTCGGCTGCTAACTGCAAGGTTGGTGGTTCTGTCTCACCAGGTTTTGGACAGAAAAAGATGAGGCTGCCTGCTCCTGGGAAGATTGACAGTATCAGAAACGCCAAGTAACAGTTCCTCTGTCCTTCAGCGTCTCTTAGAGTTGGAATCAACCTGACCACAGGGGGATTTTTTGTGAGGTTGTCACCCGAAAAACAGGTACTAGCAGCTCGGGGGACTGACCGCAGGTTACCACTGGCTTAGAAAATCCCAAGTCTTTGAGGGGATTCTGACCTCAGTGAAGTTGAGGACAGTGTAGACCCGCCCCCTGAGGTTTCCACAGCAGGATTCTTTCTGGAAGCAGACTGTCACATTGTTCTCCTGAGAAGTTTCTGGTGGGTTTGAACTACTGGCTTTGCAATTATCCAGGAGAGCTACACACCTGCCTAGACTGATTTTCTTTTGAGTCATCTGTGGCCTCCTGATCCTGTGATCGCTGATGTAAAAGATCCCCTTGAGAACCTTGGATTAAAATAAAGAAAGTAGAGTGCATGGAAATGCCTTGAGCTTGGGTTTGTCTAAAGCTCTGTTGCTGCTGAAACAGTGTACATACTGGAGCAGAGTTACCACGGAAATGGTAGTAGATATGAGAAAATGGGATGTTGATCTGATCTGTGATCTGGAAAAAAAGGGAGACGATGTGAATTTCAAATGAACGCAAACACCCGAGTCACAAAGCTGAGGCTGAGAGTACCTCTCACTGCCCCTGAGAGTCTTATACTGCAGTCATCTCCGGGCCTCTCATTAATAGCAGAATGCAGGCAAGCTGGGAGGAGTTCACTGAGGAGTAGCAGAGTGATAAAGAGTGCTGGGAGACTGACATGTGAGAAGAGATTACAAAGATGAAATCGCTCTACTTTAGCTAAGTGGTGACCAAGGGAGAACATGTCAGCCATCTACCAACATGTGAAGGTTATAAACTCCAAAAAAAGGCAGCGATTACTAGGAATCATGGGAGTATTACTCTGTTTAACGAGGGAAAGGAAGAAAGGCAACATTTAGATCAAGTAACAGGAACATTTCCTAATGGGGAGTCATTTTGTCTTTTAAAAAGACAAAAAAATATATAAATCATGTTGCAATAGTACATGTGTAAGTGATCAGTAGTCTATCTGCATATCATCCATCTGTTTACCTTATTCATCTATCAACCTCATATCCACCTACCTACCTTTCCATTGCTGTTAGAAATCAATTTTCCACCATCTAGTAGTAAAACATAACTATCACTATAATTCCTATCAGTTTTGTAAGACATTACCGGGCATATGATTTATTGGTAAACGTTGCTTATTAGCAGTTGCAAATAATGGGAGTGAGAAAGTTTGAGCAGGATTCTAAGGTCACCCAAACAGTAAGTAAGGATATCAACCCATGATTCTCCACTTAATAGGCGTCTGCTTATAACCACCGGGTAGTTGAATTATTTTAGTGTGCCGTTTCCTCTTTCAGTTTTTATTACTATTATTCTCTTGATGGTATGGATTACTTTACTAGCTTTGAGGTATTTTTTTTACTCATTCCTTTGACTCAATGAAGATAGACTTCAAGTCCCTTGAATCGGTCTGCTTGTGGTCACGATATTGTCAAGGGATAGGCATTCTCATGGCCATGTACCTGTCTTGGACAATTCAAAAGGCCATGACTCACTCTAGCTGCTTAGAGGAAATAATGCTTGCATAGTTTCTTGTCCTAGTCCCCCAGGACATGACTTCATTTGAAAATTGGGGGGGGGGGCATATTCTCCTTGTACTACTATATGTCATCCAAACAATCCAATAACTTATAGCATATTTACAAAGTTGTCATTTGAAAGAAATTAGGTTATGAGACTTCACTTTTTAAATGACTTGCCTCACACATCTCATCATTTTAAAGTTAATTCTGCTTATTTAATTTTAATTGTATTTTGTAAGAAAACCCTATAGAAGTCTGTAAAGTGGAGTGAGTAGAGTTTTCTGGTCTCTCTCACACACTCTCATCTTCCCTGGTTAGAGCTAGCCATTGAAAACAGCATCTTCCATGTCTTTCCAGGGACTTCCTTGCACGTGTCTCAGAACACTTGTTTCTTTACGTAACCTTTTATCGTATACACTTTCCATATCAGCGCTCAGTGTGTCACTTCATCCTTTCTCAGCAAAGCTTTCCATTGTATGGGTCTATCGCTCTTTAGGCAGTCCCTTGGAAGGAGACTTTCAAATTATTTTACAGCTAGAGTTGTTAAATAAACAATTTTGTTATAAACACCTTTCTTTATATACCTTAGAAAACTTATCCAATAATGATAGGGAAAAATTCTTTGTTGGACATTTCTGGGTTAAGATAAATGTGAATTTAATTTTTCAGTAGGTTTCTCTTTTTTCCAAACTGTCTTCCTTCAAATGGGTTTTGCATTTACACCACGAGACTCTATACACACTACTTAGGCTTTAAAAAGCACACCTTCCTCCAAACACTATGGCATCAACTTCTGCTTTGAGGGCAAACAATGGTAATTTTGTAAAAATGAACAGTTTATTCTATAAAAATACTTGACTTATGTTCATGCCTCCCCTTTATCTACAAATATTTTCAGGTCTGAAACACAATATTTATATTTATTTCCATTGGTTAAATGAAAAAGAATAATAAGAAGAAGACGGACTTCCAAATGCAAAATAAACCCACTGCTGTCCAGTGGACTGTGGCCCACATCAACCCTGTAGGATGGAGCGGGACTGCCTTCACGCCTTCCTAGGCCGCAAATCTTTCCGGAGATTGCCGCAGCTTTCCTCCAGGATGGCTAGTGGGTTTGAACTGGCAGCTTTTCAGTTCGCACTTGAATGCTTTCTCCATTGTACCACTAGGGCTCCTTGAAAGAACCCTACCCTGTTTAAATAATGGATTTGATGCATTCCTTGTTCTAGGCTTCGCTCAGACTGTCTTCCACGTAGAACATCCACCCCATCCTAACCCAACCCCACATGTTCCAATTCCATCCATCTTTCGTGATTTATTCCCAGGGATCTCTTCCTTGTGTAAACCATGCATTTCCCTACTGAACTCTCAACAGGCCTATTTAATTCGTTTATGGCACACATTTTACATGCTCAGTCCTAGACAAATGATAGGTACCCTAGCCTCAGGGTATGCTCCCCTGTATGAATGTGATCCTCCCTGCCCCTTCCTTTGCCTGCTCTAATGAGTTGATATCATTTAAACCACAGATGAAGTGTTGGGAAACTACATTTTCTTTTCTTTTATAAGAACATTTCAAGCTTTATTTGTCATTTCAACTGGTGATACCATATTTTTTTCTTCTCAAGTTCAGCGTTTCAGACACAGTAGATGAAAAAATCACGTTAAAATCCTCAATGGAACTGAACTCATCAACACGTTCAGCTTTAATAACTGGGGGTTGAATCTGCAACATACTGGCGAGAGTAACCTCGATGCTATCATATTAAAGGGCTTTGGAGGCAGGCTAGCATAGTTGACACGCCATCAGACCTATTTATAGAGCTGACTCCTTTTTGCAATGTCAACTGTAACATTATACTTATTTTAAACCGCAGTATCTCAAATGTCAGCCTCCACTGCTTGCACAGTCCTCTCTTCCTGAAGATCAGCGAGCCCAATGGAGCCTTCTGAGAAACCTAATCAGATTAGCAAAGATAACTTTTTAGAAGTTCCTAATTCATCGGATTCTCTTTCTGAAGATGAGGATGTTAAAACCACCTTCAAACCTGGTTTCTCCCCTCAACCTAGCAGACGTGGCTCTGATTCTTCTGAAGACATGTACCTGGACACCCCATCTTCAGGTACGAGAAGAGTTTCATTTGCTGACACCTTTGGATTCAATCTTGTATCTGTTAAAGAATTTGATTGCTGGGAATTACCAAGTTCTTCAACCAATTTTGACTTAAGGACGAGCATTTTCCATGCAGAAGAATATGTTTTATGTCCCATGTTTGATCTGCCTTCTTCAAAAGAAGACCTGATGCAACAACTTCAAGTACAGAAAGCAATTCTGGAAGCAACGGAGTTTCTCCCTGGGTCTACAAGTATGAAAGGAATCATCCGAGTTCTGAATATTTCTTTTGAGAAGTTAGTATACGTGAGAATGTCCTTAGATGACTGGCAGACACACTATGACATCTTAGCCGAATATGTGCCTAATTCATGTGATGGTGAAACTGACCAGTTCTCTTTTAAGATTTCCTTAGTTCCTCCGTATCAAAAAGATGGCAGCAGAGTTGAGTTTTGCATACGTTATGAAACTTCCGTTGGAACATTTTGGTCAAATAATAATGGCGTAAATTATACTTTGGTTTGTCAAAAGAAAGAACAAGAGTTGGAGCCTGTAAAACCACTGGAAGAAGTACCTAGTAGACAAATAAAAGGCTGCTTAAAGGTAAAGTCCAGGTGAGGATATATCTTACTTTTTAAACTATTCATAATATAATGCTTTTTTGTTAATATAATGCATTAGAATAAATAGCCCTTTTCAAATTTTTGTCTGCTTTTTTGCATTAAAAAATGGTGTTAAGTTTCTAACAAGGTCAATGTATGTCAAACGATAGCACTGTAGTGCATCTTCTTCCAGTGGGAGACAATGGATACGGATATCCTGTAAAGACAACAGAGAGCACACTACGTCTATTATCTGTCTGATGAGTTACAAAGGGCTGAGGCTCAAGTAATGAAACTTAGATTCTTCATATGTAAAACTGATGCTTGGACATTTGAATTTTATTTATTTTCAATGTTGTTTGTTTGTTTGTTTATGTTTTAAGTATCATTGCTCTCCTTGGAAATACTTCTGATGCCTGTAGAAACTGTGCCTCAGGATGTTTCCAGTACTCAGACATTTGTTGACCTCTCCCCAAAGCTGCAATAAAATTCTGAATGACCAGGAAAATCACACAGGGATATTTTAAATGATGCATGTTAAGTTCAAGCATCAGGGCGAGGCCTTTAGTGATAGACGAGTGGGAAGATGTCTTTTGCATGTAATGTATGACATCCACATCAGATTTCATAATCTATAACCAAATTGAACATCATTGAAAACAAGTTGGTATAATTTAGTAGAAATAAGTGGAACATCGTTAAAAAAATGACCCAAATAGAAATAAAGTTATTCTGTTATGCAGATTAGGGATTTGAGGTGTGACCCCTCATTATTAACCTTGATCTCCTGCTAATATGGAAAATATAAACCTGGGGCAAAACCCTCTCTGTTGTATAGAATAAGCTAATTTCCATGACATTAGGTTAGTAGACAAGCCATCCTGGAGACGCTATAACCCTTCTGCTCTTCAGCATGTCCCAGTAGAAAATTCCTCATTATTCCACCAGCAATAGACAAGTGCTTGACTATTCTCTGGTTGGTTCAGCTGAAATTTCCTTAATCCAGGATACTAGACTCTACCCAAAATAGTGGCATATGGTCAAAAGGAAATCAAGATAATCAGATTCTATGCAGAAGTCAAAGAGAACAAACACATCACACAGCACTGGGGAAAACTTCCACTTCAATGCCACAGATAATGCCTTCTGAATTTCTTAGTCCAATACATTAATGACTCAAAGTAGAAGCAATACAGCGATCTGCAATGTGTCTATTTTCATTATCCTTTTAAGTCATTTAAAAGATTGACTTAATTAACTCGGTGAATTATGCCAAATTTCTTAGCCTACATCAAACGTCGTCAGTTTTTAATTGATGCTATTAAGAAGGAGAAGATAATCATGATATCCATGTATGTTACAATAATAATTTATATGGGTATGAAAATTTCAAGCCACATATTAGCTATACAGACAGAATAAGTTCAACATTATTTCGCACAACTAATTTATGCACAGAAACATCCACATATAAAATACTTTGCAAAGGAGGTAGTCATCATCAAATACCTATTCAGCATTTTGCAACTTGCTCTGTCTGTTCCAGAAAAGCAGAACTAAGACAGACGCGGTATGGAAAAGCTCACAAAAGACCTCACCTAACCCACTGCCGTGGAGCCAGTCCTGACTCCGGAGCCCCTGGGAGTTCGAGTAGAGAGAACTGCTCTGGCTGTAAACCTTTACAGAAACAAGAAGGCCGTAACTTTTCCCTGCAGGGAGAGAGTAGATTTGAACTGCCAACATTTTGGGTAGCAACTGAGCACTTTAACCATTGCGCCTCCAATGCTCACTACTCATACAAGAAGTAGCTTTTAAGTTTCAGTTTTCATCGGGTTAAAGATAACAGCTTTCTATGCCAAGCAGCACACACTGAACTACTGAATAGATAGAGAGTTCCTTTTATAGAACACACTGCACTTGATACCAAGAACAGAGACTGAACATCGGATCGCGCTAATCTTCTCCCTTGACGTGACGGGAACTTCTCTGAGTATCAGCTATGTATTACTATATAGCTACATCTATGTATCCATATGCGCACTTGTATTCAGAACAGTAAGCGTCAGATTCATAGCAGACACCATTCAGAGTATGATATTGCTTTGGGGAAAAACCTGAGAAGAACTAACCCACAAAACGGTCTGAAAGCCTGTAAAGTTTCCTAATGAGTTATAAAAATGGAAAAAACTTCTCTCCTGGAAAACCACAAATACATTCTCTGCACTGCTATAACTTAAAAATGACCAACATAATTCAAACCACATTTTGAAGGGGGGAAAAAAAGAATTTGCCTCTGGAGGAGGCTTTTTGTGCTGAGTTTCAGTCCGATGTGAATTTTTAGGTCTGATTTATATACCACTCAAAATGGAGTGTATAAAGGAAATCCTGACAGATCCTTAGAACAGCATATGCCATAATAGAATATTTATACAGCTTTCCTATGATATAATTTATATGCAACAGGGTTCCAAATATTCCTAAAACTCATACAAGAGAATATTATCAAATTTCTAAATGAATATTCCAGTTGGAATTCACTGTGCAGAATTTGGTTAGGAGAAAATAGTACACCTTGTTCGTGTTAGTTTATAAAAAGTGCACTTGGATAAAGTTAAAATAAATTATGTTTATTTGATAGTATATCTATATGCATATATATATAGCTTCTAAAATATAACTCTCCTCACACACATACACACACATACAGAACATAAATGCATCTTTCTTGAACATTTGTCCAATCCATGTGTAGTATAATTTAGGGTTATTTCTTCCAGACGCTATATACGAATCAGAAATGCATGTGAATTTTTGCTTCATACACACAAGATGAGTAACAGTAATGTATAAGGCACAGTCAAAATAAAATTAACCTATCTTAGTGTCAACTATAACATCTAACTGCAATTCCTCCTAATACCAAAGTTAATTTCCGAGTGTGGTGTCTGAGATTGTATCTTCAGAAAGTGTCAATAATCCCTTCTCATACATCCAGAATGAGCTGTGGCAACACGTTTAGCGAGGCAGGAGCTCTGTTATGTCAATCACCGATTTGGGTACTGTGCTGTCTATGGAGATTTGTTTCCTTAAGTCACAGTTTGCAAATCATGTTGAAGTGGGCTGTCTATTTTCTTTTGAGACCTGCTAGTCTATCCACTTTGGACAAAAATAGAGAGCAGTTTGTAACTCACGGGCATGTGACTGAGAGTGACCCAAAGGCATTTAATTACTCCAAAAAGCATGCATCATGAGACACTTGGAAAGTGTCATCACATCTCTGTCGCTGAGGTGTGTGCTCACAAACAAACTAGGCAGACTGCTGGTTTGCATCCCAGGGTTCCATTTAAAAATAAATGACACTGATACTAATCACGTTGCATATAGATTAAAACATAATCTAAAAGCAGCTTTTAAACCAATATAACCTGAATGTTAAAGGTCAAGTTTCCAGAGTCAGACATACCAAAGTTTGAGTCTAAGCTCCTCAAATCCTCACTGTATGAGACTGAGAAAATTAAGATGGACTGGTTTCCTCATCTGTTTACTGGGAGGCATAGGATAGCCTCATCTGAGGGATTTATAGGAGATAAGATGTACCGAGTTTCCCATGGTATCTGGCACACTCTAAGTGCTCAGTAAATGGTAACCACTAAGAGAGCTCTGGTGGCATAGTGGGTTAGCATTGGGCTACTAACTGCAAGGTCACAAGTTTGAAACCACCAGCTGCTCCCCGTGAGAAAGATAGGGCTTTCCACACTCAGAAAGATTTACAGTCTAGGATACCCACAGGGCAACCCTTCCCTGCCCTAGGGGGCCACTGCATGTAGGAAGAAACTCTACGGCAGGGAGTTGAGAGAGAATATAAAAAACAAACAAACAAACAGGCCAACTCTAGCATCCAGTCAGAAAAACACCTTAGAAAGGCTCGACTAGCCCCAGAGCTCTGGTTTTCTCTTAGGGATCATGACTTTCCCGCTATCTCTTGAAGGATTTTTGTCAATAAGTGAAACTAAGCAAAGAGTACTTTTATTGAGAAATGTTTCATCTCATAATTGAACCATCTTAAGACTAGAAGAGATTATCGAAATTGTAACATTTTTTGCTTTTTACAGATGAAGAGTTGAAGTCCAGAGGGGGGGGGGGCGGGGAAAGAAGTAAAGCTTTAATTTTGGTGTAGAATAAACATGCATAATAAACCATAAAATATATCTTGCCTTGTGGTTAGCAGCCCAAGGTAAATCCACTATGCCACCAGGGCTCTACATAGTGACTAACATTACTGAGAACTCACGGTGTGCCAGACACCATGCGAAAACTCGGTACATTTTATCTCATATACATCCCGTAGCATGAGGCCAGATGTTCAATGCCACCAGCAGCTCCATGGGAGAGATGAAGCTGTCTGCTCCCTCATGGATTTTCCGTCTCAGAAAAGCACAGGGACAGTTCTACTCTGACCTATAGGACTGCTATTAGTCAGTGCTATCTCAATAGTAGTGGGGATGGGGTAACCTATGTGGCCAATGACACTTTCCTTTGCTTTCCATGGGCTCAGTTTATGCATCTGTAAAGTAGGGGTAACGATACAATGGTACCAGCAGTGTAGTGACTAAAGTAAAATGAGTTGATGCTTTAAAAGAAGCCCTGGTGCTGTCGTGAGTCACTTGTTGGAATGGTAGGCACAAGGCCAGCAGTTCAAATTCATGAGCTGCTCTGTGGTGAAACAAGGAGACTTTCTGCTCTCCTAAAGATTTGTAGCTCCACACACCCAAAGGGGCAGCTCTACTCTGCCTCATGCAGTTGCTATGAGTTGGAATCCCGTTGATGGCGGAGGGTTGGGTTTAGCAGAGCGTTCCGTGGGTTTACTACACTCATCAGGTCAGTTAGCATAAGTATCGTCATTATTCCCAAATCCTGTGCAGCGAATTTCCTGATTCTTGCACTTGCAGTGTTTTCCCTTCATGAACTCAAGAAGCCAAAATCACTGCCATAAATTATGACTCATGGAGATCCCTTGAGTTCTAGTGGCTAATGGGTTGAACTGTTAACCTTGACCTGCTAACTACAAGGTCAGTGGTACAAACCCACCAACTGCTCTGTGAGAGAAAGAGAAGACTGTCTACTCCTGTAAAGATTTAAAGTCTTGGAAACCCTACGGAGCAGTTCTACTCTGCCATATGGGCTTGAGCCAGACTTCAGAGATTGCAGTACTCAAGTTTCAGAATTTGCTCAATTGTTTATGGAGAGTGTTTACGTGTCAGATGGCATCCAACTGGGAGAGATGGCTGGAAGCAAAACATGTGTGACAGAGACGCCCCCAGGAAGACCATCTCCCCGCACCCGAGAGGGACAAAGCGAGAGTGAGCGAGCAAGGCAAGCTCAGGTCATCCGGGTCTCCAAGGGAAGCGTGGTTAGAAAATGAAATAATAGCGACTCACAGTGCACTTTACATTTTCTAGAATTCGTGACGTAACTGAGCAAGGAGAATGTGTTTCTCCCCCGACCCTTTCCTAACAGCTGCTAACTGTTGGGTACACAGGGTGACTCCATCTGGCGCTATATTTTATTGAGTGAAACCAATTTATTATTTGGTGGTGGTGGGGAAATGACATCATAGAACTGCTCTATGGTATTTATGATTTGGACAGGTAAATGAAAATGAATTCCTAAAAGTGGTGAATCCTAAAGGGGAAAGCAACGAGGATTCCATTTTATCGTGGAGAGTTAGACTCAGACACATTCAGCAATAGAACGGAGAAAATATCCTTTATAAAGCATAATTTTATGAATACCGAGAGTTTATCTTTCACTGTGGTAAAATCACTAAAAGGAGGCAAGAACAGCATTGGAAAATAGGATATAAGACAGCCATGTTCCATGTACCACTTCCAGGCAGAGCCACGGGGTTGTGAAGCGTCTGAAGTGACGTTCTCAGTCGATGCAAGGGGCCTGGAAGACATCCAGAGCGGGGGGGGGGGGGGGATAGCCCCAGGAGTTAGTAGCATGCTAATGTGCTCCATAACCAAGTTCCTTTGAACCCACACGGATTGTGGACGCTGGGTCTGTTTAAGAGGAGGGGCCTTTGGCCAGGCCGCCGAGCAACAGAAAACACAGCTGCATATGACCCATCAAGAAGACTGCTTCGAGGCTGCCAGCCAGTTTGCAGCAAAGAGCCAACTAGCTTAGAGTTTCTTTGGAGAGTCGCCAGGCGTCCTTCTTGGCGCCTTGTTTTATTGGCCTCCCAACCCTTCTGAATATGAATATGACTTTCCCCTGGGTTGATTCGAACCTCTACTGAGACAAAGGGCCCGCATAGGAGGGATGACATCCTTCAGGGTTTTCCTCAAGCTCTGGCTGAAAGGAAGCAGTGTGGTGCCTTGCCTCTAACAGCTCTTTTGTGATCTCAACAAGCCCAGCTTCCATACCAAAGTCCATACGCTGCTTGGAAAAGTGGAGCAGGTCCAAAGAATCTGAGCCAGAGAAACTTCATGGCAAAGAAAAAGAGATGCTACCATAGTGAATGGGAACAAATTAACTTTTGACCTTCTTCCAGTTCTGCTGTTATGGGTCTTATTCCTGTTCTACGTGTTCACCCAACACCTCAACAGGCCTAATACAGCAGACACAGCCTCAGGACCAGTCACTGGAGGTGGGCCTAATTCAGCATCCTATCAGACTTTGTTTAAGTACTCTCTATGTGTCCTGGTGGCATTACCATAGTCTTGGGCTGCTACTGCAAAGTCAGCTGTTTGAAGCCCCCAGCCACTGCTCAGGAGAAAGACGAGGTGATCTAGTCTAGAATGCTTGAATGATTGAATGGTATAGTATGTGGATTATGCGTCAATAAAACTGCTTTTCAAAAAGAGGGAAGAGTTACTGTCTGAGAAACTCATAAGGCCAGTTCTGCCCTATCCTATAGGGGCACTAGACATCAGAATTGACTCAGTGGCAGTGCCTATATTCCTATACTCTGACACCTCACTTTGCAAATGTGCCTGAAATATGAAGGGGCTTCAGAAAGTTTGTGGATAAGTAAAATTAAAAGATAATGGATTTTTTTCTACAAACTTTCTGAACACACACACATATATAGAGCAAATATATCCTTGCCTAAATGTCAATATAAAAGAACCACTGCCATTGAGCCCAAGGTCCAGTCTACATTCTGTGAGATGGGATGTCACAGGGTTTAAGTGATATGTGAACATGATAATGGCATCTGGCTCTGCCTTTGTTCTCAGCAATTTGAATAGTTTGTGTGCATTCACGACGATCGATCTTCAGAGCGCTGAAGGATGTGCTTTTGTGTTTCATCCTCAAGCCACATGACCAGGTTTCCTGTATCTGATGTTGGTTTTTTTCCAATCCTTCAACAGCTTGGGGATTTTCCTTGTTTTTGAGTACAGTTGTGATTGTTGAGTGGAACATGCCTGAATCACAATGTTCCACTTTGTTTGATTAATAAGCTTTGGCTTCACCCCCTAGTTCATCTTTTGCTTTCTTTCCTGCTGTTGCTTTTTTCACTGATGCTGGTTTGGCTGTGTTTGGGAGCCGTGACCCACTTCATAGTACTATGTTTGAAATAAAATTAAACAGAGAGCTAAAACTACACACTTTACTCAGGAGACCCACACACTGGTATTGGCGTTGTTAAAGGAGAAAAAGTACAATGGAAACGGACATCAATTCCTTTGTGGCAACAAAACTACAACACTCAGGAGACCTGTGGTACCTGAGGTTGAATGTTGCTGCCTACAGTGCAAAGCACACCGGTAGAGGGTCAAATTTTCAGAAAGGAAATATAGCAAAGTACATACATAAGTCAAGAGAATAAGCATTTATTTTGAGTATCAAGACATGTATTGTAGGTTCTATACGTACTGGACTATTTTGTACCTGGCAACTTGATCACGTTGCCTATCAGAGACCCGAGACACCGGTGTGGTAGGTGGGAAGTTGTTGAGTCCACTATATCCTATTCTCTGATTGGAATTTCTGAACTCTGTTATCACCTTTGGGGACTGCAAATGTTTGTGCATTTGGATATTGCCTGAAAAGATGCTACGCAGCACATGACTGTACACACACACACACAAACATATGTTTTCTTTTATTTAGCCTATTGCGGTCTAGTGGACTTCAACTCATGTGTTACAGAGTGGAGCTGTTACCATCTTTAAGGAAGCAGAGTGTCTGGGCTTTCTATCTCTGGACTGCTTGGCGAGGTCAAATGGATAACCTGTCAGTTATTAATGCGCAACAAACCATGTGTACACCCGGGTGGTATACCGTTAGATTCTTGAGCTGCACGCTATGTGCACTGGGAATGCCTGGGGCTGCTAACCACAAGGTCAGCAATTTGAAACCACCACCTCTTCTTGGGAGAAAGAGAGTTGTAATTGTTCAGGTGCCATCAAGTCGGTTCTGATTTCAAGAACACAGCAGAACAAAGATGTCCGGGTTCCACGGCATCCTCACAATTGTTCCGATGAGTAAGCCCACTGTTGCAGCCGCGGTGCCGATACATCTCCTTGAGAGCCTCCCTTGTTTTCATAGCCCTTCTACTTTGTCCGTCCAGTCCCTGGTATCTCCGGACAACATGTCCAAAGTATGTGAGACCAAAGTCTCACCATTTTGGCCTCTAAGGAGAATTCTGGTGTATTTCCAAGATGCATTTGTTTATTCTTTTGGTAGTCCGTGGTCCTTTCAATATTTTTCAACAGCATCATAATCCAAGTGGGTCAATTATTTTTTGCTCTTCCTTACTCAATGTCCAACTTTCATATGCATATGAGGTGATTTAAAATACCATGGCTTGGGTCTAGTACACCTTAGTACTCAAAGTAGCCGCCCTGATTCTCAACACACTAAAGAGGTCTTGTGCAGCAGATTTAACCAGTGTGATGCATCATGTGATCTCTTGACTGCTGCTCAGTGAGCATTGACTGTGGATCCAAATGAGACAAAATCCTGACTTCAATCTTTCCTCTGTTGATCATGATATTACCTGTTGGTCTAGTTGCAAGGATTTTGGTCTTCTTTACGCTGAATTTTAATCCATACTGAAGGCTGCAATCCTTGATCTTCATCAGCAAGGGCCCCGATTCCTCTTCACTTTCAGGAAGCAAGGTTGTGTCATCCGCACATTGCAGCTTGTTAATCATATTCCTCCAGTCCTGATGCAACACTCTTCTTCATATAATCCAATTTCTCTGATTAGTTGCCTAACATACAGATTGGATAAATATGTCGAGAGGATACAACCCTGACATACACCTTTCCTGAAATTAAACCGCACAGTATTCTCTTGTTCTGTTTGTACAACAGCCTCTTAGTTCGTATAAAAGGAATGCATGAACCCAATGAAGTGTTCCGGCGTTCCTATCCTTCCCCAGGCTATCCAGAGTTCATATGACCCACGCAGTCGAATGGCATGGCATAGTCCATTAAACACAAGGAGACATCTTTCTGCTGTTCTCTGCTTTGAGTCAAGATCCATCTGATATTAGCAATAATATTCCAGTCTTAGAAATCCAAAGGGTCAGTTCTATCCTGTCCTGTAGGGTCACTGTGAATCAGAATGGACTCAATGGCAGTTAGTGAGTTGTAAGGACCTTCATTTACATGCATATGAATAGGTTATCTCTGTTTTATACTCGATCCTGATCAATAAGTAGCACAAAGGGGATTTGGATTAGGGCAGTAGATCACTTTCTGGAAGAAAGCCCTTCAAGGTGCAAGGCAGATTTGGGCTCAGGACCACGGGAAGGATTTCGGGAAGCACAAGTGCTCTGGAGGTCAAGAGCGTGTATGTATGTGTGTGTGTGTGTGTGTGTGTGTGTATGTGTGTGCGCGCACGCGCACGCACGTGCATGTGTATGTTATGTGGTTTGTGAAGGAGTGGTGGTTGGGGAGGGGGAGTTTTAAAAATAGTGAAGTTTATTGGAAATAGCCATAGTTTTAAAATAAGTCAATTGGGGGATTTCCCCTAGCATAGTGTTCCCATGTGTCAGGGCCAACAACTCACTGCATGACCTTGGACACATGACATTTTAAAATCCACTTGATCCAGTTGTACAGTGGGAATGACACTTCCCCTAATCAGCTAACTCAGTTGATGACATTTTGTATATGCTCAGAATGGTAGTATGGGTAGCATTGGTGAAAAAGTCCATATTTTAAATTAGTGTTTATGGTTAGTTCTATGTCCTTCATTAATGGGATTATCCTTTTCTTCCTCATTATTATTCCTAATAACTGGACTGAGGCTACTACAAGCAATATAAAATTTAGTGACGTTAGGAATTTAGTTACCCTTTGAACATTAACTAGGGAATCTTTTATGTTATTACTTCTATGGACAAAAATTACCTCCAAATTCCAACATTTTTGGATCTCAAGTATCTTTTGAAACATCACTTGGTCATAAGATTAAGATAATGGTGTTTGTTTTTTTTGTCACACATCCCTCACCCCAAGGTAAATTACTATATGTGTCTTCTTAAGATGATATTTTATGTGGAAACTAAGAACACTGAGCATTAAATAGCTAGTCTATTGTGTTAATGAGTGGATCTTGTAATTAGTTATTTGTTTCACTTTATAATAAAATTAATTTGGGTTGAACAACATCCCCCCCATTGATTTTAAAATGTAACCTGAAGCCTGTGAACCTGTACAATGATACTGCTATTCCGAGGATCATGCTTATAATTTTTACCCACTCTTTTCTGCCCGCCTAATTGTCTTCTAAAGTAGTAGGTGTTTGAAGTAGAACTTTTGGCTGCCCCTTGTCTCTGCTACTCTCTACATCCATATACATAACTGTCTTGCTATTTTCCATCTCATTAGCCTTTCAATCAGAGGAGAGGAAAAATGAGAATGATTGCATGGAAATGTAGTAGGGAACTTGGCTTATTATTAATTCATGGCACTGGTCAAATACTGAAGGAAGGAAGGAATAATTGCTGGAGGTTCTAAATAGCTGTTGATTTGGGCCCTAAGTTGATTGAAAGAAAATAAATCGCCCTATCAGTCCTTTTTATTGATAACAATAAAATAGAATTAAAGTTTGCATGCTTCTTTTCTCCTAAGAAAATATAAACCATTGCCTTCTGCCCATTCCTGTGCTGTGAGCATTCTCTGTTCCACACCTCTGTATAGACAAGGGAAAGCTGGTCAGGATAGATGTACCTCGTCAACTCCTTGGCTTTTTATTCTGCTTCTCTGGTAGCTCTCTTTGGTTTTCCTGGTCTGATAGTGTTATTTTCCAGATAAATGATAGCTGGTTTTGAAGTCTTCATTGTGCCATCCTGCTGTTTAAAGGTTTTATGACAAATAGAAATAAATTGCTAAATGGCACAGTTATACTGCATTGTTTAGGGACAAGAGACCAATTGTACCTTACACGAATCTGTCCCAGATATTTTCAGTATTCCCTCTCCCGCAAGGGTTTCAGAAAATGGTCTCGCAGTGTTATAAAATCAAGAACTGTTCCTGATATAAATGCAATTTCAACATGTGTAAGACAATAATGCTCATCCGATGTACAGGTGTGGATCTGAATTCTACATGCCCATCCTCTAAAAGTTTCAGTTGTGGAAAAGGCCAACACCCCTCCCCCTATTGATATGTGTAATGCATGCTAAATGATGAGACATTTTTTCTGATTATGTAAAACTAATTTCCTACCAATTTAACACTGATGACATTCTGATTTGTTGTATAGAATTGAGCCAAGATACAAATTATTGACCTTAAATCTATAAGAAAAATCCCAAACTGATCTTCGTTTGTGTTGGACAGGGTTCTCTAGAGAGACAAACCAGATTGCTAGTAATTATGTATACATATATTTATAAAGATAGATATATAATACAAGAAATGAACTGTTAAATTATATCCAGAAAGATAATACAAGAAATTAACAGTTAAATTATAAAGTAGTGAGACACTAGCAGTCTTTTAAGGCTTGAGAGCCGCCAGTTGCCAGTCCCTTTCTGTAGAGAGAGCTGGGCTATATATACCCAGGCAGCAAACAGCAAGGCAGGTTCCCAACTTCATCAACTGTTGGTCCCCAGCTCCAGAGATGAACATTCCAATCATGTGGGCTTAAAGGGACCTCATCTTACAGCGACACAGTCCACAGGCTAGGCATCCCACAGGTAGTGTACCCCTTTAAATTAAGGCACAGAACAAGCAAGGCGAGGCTCACCGAGCCATTTATCTCTCTGCCCTTCAGTTAATCCTACTTTTGTTTATCGGCCAGGCTGGCACAATAAACTATCGCATCATTCTTTAAAAATTATTGTGAATTACATGATTATTAATCATATAGAACTACTTAGACCAAATCCAACTTCTTAAGCAATATATGATATGAACTGGACAAATGCTCATACTAATATCTTCTTTTGCAGAGTAATATTTATAAAGTGTATCCTATATAAGTGATATGCATTATATTATAACATCTGGATATTATCATATGTCAACATAGAATACATTGCTATCATCCTAAGCTTTTAAGTGTTTTCCCATAAGGGAATCACAAGGATTTCTAAAACCACAATCAGGAGCAGCCAAAAGAATGAATATTACTCTCACATCTAACATTCAAACCATGCATGGCATTATTATGTTTAGTTAAATCAAATTATAATCTGCTTCCAAAGTAAAACAGCTTTTGATGATTTTTAGAACCGTTTTCATTGAACTAAATTACTGTAGAACACACCATGTAATTTTATACTTCGTTTCTGACAGGATGACTCTGAAAACCTCCCATGCCAAAAGGTTCTGCATTTTCTTTGTAATCATCTCCTGCAAAGATGGTATTTGTCAGTAATATGTTATATCAGGAAGTTCTGTGTCTTTCATCTACACACCCACTTACTATGATTCTCAGTTGAATTAAACATTAGCGTCCCTATCCATATCTTTTAAAGTTAAGCAGACATATTGTTTCTGTCAGTGATTTCTATTTCCCACGTCAAATAACTCCAATAATTTTAGATTTATCCCAGAGGTCCTAACTTGTAACCTACTTTGTAGTGTTTTACTACAAAGGTCAAAGAGGGAAAACACAGCACCTACTGGGTCTCCTAAAGGGTAAATGTTCTCGCTACTGCAGGGCCCAGCTCTGCCAGCAAGGAGGACAGCAGGGGCAGCTCTATCCCTTATTAAAATGCGAGACAAGGGGCTCCCCCAGTCTTTCCTGCTTAGCTTTCAGAATTGTGGGAATTATTGAAATTAGAGACACCAAGATCAGGATGGAATATTCTTTGGGAACCAGAGAAGGGGAAGAGACTTTCTCTCAAAACTGAGAAAGCTAAAAGCATTGAAATTCATCCAGTTTATTCCTTAACCCTAAGGGGAAGGAGACTCATATCTGAAGTTTGTGAAGCTTCTGGATCTGACTCAATGGAGAATTAGAGACCCAAACCCCAATCATGTAGTCAATTGGACTAAGTTAACTCATGCCAAACCTACACTTGAGACCTGACTTTTCCACAAACTTTCCGTCAAGCCTGGAATTGTTTAAGCGAGACATTGAAAAAACACTGAGAATAAACTAAATTTTGATAAAAATCAAATGTAATATAGAAGAACTAAAGTCTAAATGGGCTGTGATTGTATCTTTTTTTAAAGAAAAGTTTAATATTGTGTCAACAGGAGCATTAATTTGAATATACCTTGGATTTCTGGACTGTGTGTGGGTGTATGTGTATGCACAGTTTTCTCTGAGGGGAAATATGCAGAGGGTTCTGACACCTAATGCAATAGTTGATAATTTAGTTAGGAAATTGAACATAATGAGTAGCGTAAAAATACTGTCTATTTAAAATTATTTGAATACAACTTTGTGTGGAAAAAATACATTTATGAGGAGACTTCGAATGCTTGTGTGGAAATTTTATTATCTTTTCATTCCATTTTTCCATGACCTTTTGGGAGCTGAGCCATATATTCTAGATTTTTCACTTAAATTGTACATTTGCGTATAGGTGTGCATACATACAGTAATTATACAAAACACTGTGTCAGTTTGAATTTTTTGTCCACTCATGTCCACTAAGCTGTTTTCATAAGCATGCTCTGCTAATATTTTATGGCAACATAAACAAAGAAATTAATATAGTGCTCACACAAAAATAACTCATGTGTGGTGGGAAGGTGAGGCTTTGTATTTACATTTGATAATATTTCATATTTCCATTTAAAAATATGAGGGGGCTTCAAATTTCCATTTATCCTCAAACATAAATTCAGGTATTTCATATTTTTGGTATTCATTTGTATTGCCTGTATTAGTAATATTTTAGTGTGAGCTAATTATGGTCAGCCACATTTTTAGCCAATACTAGTTATGAACATTCAAGGCATCTGAAGACAAGCCTCACAAAACTCATTTAGTTGATAGACTTGCAGTCTTCTTGTTGATCTAGCACCTATAATAAGACCACTTTTCACACTTCATAGCTTTGTAATATTTTCTTTAAATTGCTATTATTTCTGGTTATGTTTTCCCATGGAGTAGTTACTCTTAGAATACAAAATAAAACAACTTTTGTGAAACGAAAGGGTAACAGTTCGCCATATTGACACTTGATGCAGTTTATTTATATGCAAAGAAATGAAAAGTAACAAAACTTTATGGTTGGTAGGATATTTTCTTGTACAGCAGAAGATGATTTATTGCCCATCAGACTTTACAATCCAGTTTAAGATTGAAATCTTAATATTGAAACAGCTCTTTGATTGAAACACATTGAAATTTGAATATTGACACAGCTCTTTGGGTTGTTGGTTTTTTTTTTTTGTAAAGCAGTGCATTGACTCTATTTGAGTTGATAAAGTTTCTGAAGCTATTGGACAGTAGCAGTTACACTGCAATATTGTTGTTGTTGTGAAGTCTCACTGCCACTGAGGTAGTTGTGACTCTGAATAGGGCAAGGTAATATGGCCCTTGAGGGATTTCAAGACTGTAACTCTTTACAAGATTGAAAACTTCTTTTTTCTCTTGAGGAGCGGCTGGTGATTTTGAACCGTTGACATTGCAGTTAGCAGCCCGACACTTTGTGTTGTTAGGTGCCTTCCAGTCACTTCTGACTCACGGAGTCCCAGTGCACACCAGAAGCAAACACCCCTCGTCCACTGTTCCCAACTGAGTCCACAGTGTCAATCTATTTCGTGGAATCCACTTTCTCTTTTCGGCTTTATCCAGCACGATGACCCACACATTAGAGTGGTTAAGTCCCTGTGAAAAGATTTCCTATTTGCCAGTAAACATGGACAGGTCCAAATCTGATTTTCAATATTCTCTTTGGTGTCAACAATAACTTTCTCGCTTGTCTTCATGGTTTCTGTTACTGTCGCCACCGTGGAAAGTGTTTCTTCTTGTCTCCGAGCTTTCTGCTCCTCCCGTCCACTAAGGAGCAGCTCAGATGGATGCTCTCTGCACACTGTCCAGTTCCTCTGCTCAGCATTTAATGCCTACCCTGCTCACCTGGGAGCAGCGGAAGCATCATCATCAGCTTCATCAGCACCGCCATCATTACTGCGTGTAAGAAAAAAAAGGTCTATGTGGATGCTTTTCTTCCCAACCGGATTGCTATGGTGTCAAGCCACAAAACTAAATTCACTGTCATGGAGACCATGCTGCCTCATAGAGACTCTGTTGGACAGGGGTGAGCTGGCCCTGTGAGTTTCCAAGGCTGTAACTTGATGGGAGTAGAAGGCGCCAGCGTACCCCCACGGAGTCGCTGATCAACCCGCAGCCATTAAGGCCCCTAGGGTGCCTAGGTAGCGTGTACCAATATAACAAGGGTTCCCGGAAACAAGTACTACCCGCCACTGGTTCTCTCTGATAACCAGAAACCTGGTGAAAGAGAGAAGTACTTTCTGAATAATTAAAGAGTGAGTGATGTTTATTACAGTTTAATGGTAAGAGATTTTATTGTTTTCATAATCTTTAAAATTCAGACACCTCTTCAACATTTCCAGCTGGGTATCCAGATGGCAAATTAAAACTCTTATGATCTAAACCAGAGTTCCATTTTCCCCTCCAATCCCACTCTCTCTTCCTTCAGTCTATATTTCCTGTAAAGTCAAAGTCATTCTTCTTACGGGGCAAATGCGAAACTGAGCATTATGACTTACCAACTTCTCTTGATTCTACTATTATGTTTTATTTTTTGAACATGGTGATCTGATTGGCTACTGGATGAGAAATAAAGATCATTTTAAAAGTTAAGACTAAAGCACAAGCTACAAAGACCTTGTCTACAGAGTCCTGTGAACAGTCTTGTCTTTTCCCACAAAACAGAAATAAATAAAATGGAGCGGTACAATGGATCTCGATGCTTTCCCTGAAGATCTACCAAAAGGCAGCGATTGATGTTGCTGACACTTGATTTACTAATGGGTTTTTAAAATGTTGATTGTTGTTATGATTCTACAGTTACTGAAAAGTTATAGAAAATACATGAATAATTCCTATTACTTTAAAATGGCATATCAGAGGCCAGCTCCATCAGATCCTGTAGATGATTTGTTTTTCAGTTTAAAAATTATATATTTCTACTTTATTGCGATTGTTGATGTTTCAGACTATAGAATACATTTCAAATATTTTCTGAAAACATTAACAAACCTGAACAGGCGTATTTGTTGTTGATATTATTGATATGTGCTGTCAAGTCAGTTCCTAATCGCAACCTTTGGCTCTATTCTGACCTTGACTAGATGTACAGAGGTTCTGAACAAAGAATGGGGGGCGTTTTCATTGGAGTTGCTCAGCAGTGAAGTGGGGCTGGGTTTCATCTGGAAACATGCATAGGATCTGCTGGCCTTGCTAAGTGTCCTCAGTCCGTGTAGACTCGTCCCCATCCGGGGCCATCTCACAGTTGTTCCTTGGTTCGAATCCACCTGTACTGTGTCACTCCATCTCCTCGAAGGTCTGCCACCTTTTTTATTTCCTTAAAGAGGTAACGCTATTACTACCAAAGTTTTGTTTAGTGCTTGTCCAACTGATGCACACACGTGGATCGTTTTCAATTATTTTCTCACAGTTTACGAAGCTCGAACTTTGAATTTAGAGAGCTGGCTGTAGGGGTAAGTTTTTCTCTGCTTTCTACAGAGGAAGGTCCTTCTAAGTCTAAATCCTTTTTCTTCTACTGCTAGGTGATTTTCAGGTGATTTGGCATCTCTCTGTCCCCTTTTTGCTTGGTAGCTTGCCTTTAATCTCTTTTTTATCGCAAAAGAGGTTGACTTAAATACACCTTAAACTATTCCTGGCTTCTTAACATAACAAGCACAACCTATGCCCAACTGGGATTATAACCACAGGCATAAAGGGTAAGATTGACCACATACCTTTAATGCCGGGCGGGGGTAGGTTTGGGGATGGCTGGTGAGCACAGTTTAATCCATAACAATCTGGAATATTATAATGCTTTTTACACTTCTTAAAGAGTGATAGGTAGAAAACAAATATATACCTTTTAGGAAATTATGATACAACCTAAATAACTATATATTCGGTTAAAATTTATTCCAAACAAACATATTTCTGAGATCAGTGGGTGGCTACAGACAAGTCCCATCATGCACTTGTCTTAATCTTATTAGTGGGGCTTCAATAAAATCCAATCAGAATAGTGACCCTCAGCGAGGATCTGCGGGGTCAGTGAACAACAGAGAGGTCAGCGCAAAAGGTCATAGTGACCCTGCTGGGGCTTCCAAGTGGAAAAACCGGACAGAGTTTCACAAAGGATAGAGGATGATCATATCACTAAGTAGGAAGAATTTTTCAAAAATTGAAAACTGCATTGGTGAGAAAAATAACAGCCATATTGGTGTGAGGGGACTTTGAGCGGCACGACAATGTGCCTGCTCATCCTTCGAGGGCCACACAAGCTGTCCTAGGAGAACTGCATTGGAAAATCTGACCTCACCCACCCGACAAGATAGTGCCTCTTCGGACTTCTTTGTCTTCCTCAAATTCAAAACTATTTATAAGGAACACAATTTACATCCCTCAAGAACGCTAGAGCAAGCTTTTTTTTTTAATGTGAGATGAAATGAAGAGTGTAGAATTCTTTGGGGGAGGGCTAGAGAGATGGAAATGCCAACTTCATAAGTATATAGACCTGGATGGTGGATATATGAAAACACACCATATTTTGGTTTAATATGTTTCTACAATGTTTGTAGTTATACAAAATCTTCATCTTTTATATGGCAAAAATTATACACTGTCTAGAATAACAAATATGGTCTGTGATGGTATAGTACCTGTGCATTGACCGGAAGGTCAACAGTTCAAAACCACCAGATGAAGCTTTCTACTCTCTCAAAGAGTCACAGTCTTAGAGACCAGTAAGCGTGGTTTTACCTCGTCCTTCTAGGGTCACTATGAGTCAGAATGGGCTTGGTAGCCGTCAGTAAGTGTGTAATAATAACACACTAAAACTGCCTGATCATAGGGTAAGGAGTCTTGCTCGTGCTGTTGCTGCTGATGTGATAGGATGTTGACTATACCGTTGGCTGTGTAAACCTACAAATTATGAAATTGCTATTTCCCTGAAATTTCAGTATACAGAGGTGGATAGGTTGACATTGAAAGTATATTTTAATGAGGATGAATTAAATAATTGTTAACAGAGACTACTGACTGAACTGTATGAAGTTATATTCTTTGTAGTACAATGAAATATACTTATCTGAGGAGCTGCTACGCCTGAGGAAATTAATTTTTCTTTGAACCCTTTTAAAATAGGATATTGGCATGATTATAGGGGTAGATGTCTTTTCCCCTCGTTCCTTCAATTTGGGGGATCTTTGTGAACAGGTGCGATAGTTGTAGACGAATGTCCACCCATTCTTTAACTCTGAGTCTGAGGCTCTCGCTGCCACATCTGGGAGGCCTTGGATAGGAACTCGTGCAGGAGGCTCATTTAAGGCCAATTGTAACCTTAACTTTATCATATGATACTGTTAATAGGTAAGTTTGCTTTGTAGTCAATTTATTAGTTATATAAATTTATAAATAGGCAAGAAAGAAGGCTCAGCTCCTCACTTCAAGGGAAGGAAGCTCTGAAAAGCTGTAAAGCATTGTCAACTACTGAAAGCCTGAACAAAGGAAGCAGAACTTTGCCAAGCATACTGCTGGGAGGGGGCCCTTGAATCCCAGGGCTCTTGAAGAGTGATGGAGGAGGAGCTAACGTCTTGGAGGGGAGTGGCCCCGGGAGATCTTCATTTCTTGACGGCACAAGACTCAAGATATAGAGAAACTGCTACAAAACCTTTAAGGATTGTAACATAGAATACGAGGACCATGAATTCAGGAAAATGGGACGTGGTCAAAAAAGAAGAGGAATGCAGGAAGATCGATATCATAGGCTTTAGTGAACTGAAGCGGATTGGTATTGGCCATTTTGAATGAGAAAATCCTACGGTTTACTCTGCCAGGAACAATAACACAATCAAGGGGAACGGTGTGGCGCTCAGTGTAAGAAAGGATCTTTCTGTGTCATTCATGGGTACACTGCTGTCTGTGATAGGATTGCATCTATCTGCCTTCAAGAAAGTCCAATAAATGCAACTACTACCCAACTTCATGCACCATCCACAAAGCTAGTGATAAAGAAATTGAAAAATTCTACCAACAGAAATTGATCAAACATACAATCAAGATGCATTGATACTTACTGGTGATTGGAATGCCAAAGTAGAAAGCAAAGAGGAAGGAAAGAAGGAACAATAGTTATAAAATAAGAGCCTTATGATAGATATGAAGCTGGAGATCACATGATAGGATTTTTGGAAGCCCGACTACTTGTTCATAACAAATACCTTTTTCAACAATACAAACGACAACTGTACACATGGACATCCCTAGCAGGAATACACAGAGGTCAAATGGATTACATCTGAGGGAAGAGATGGTGGAGAAGCTCAATATCAGCAGCTAAATCTTGACCAGAGGCTGATTGTGAAACAAATCATCAATTGCTCATATGTAAGTTCAGGATAAAGTATGATAAAATTCAGGAAATTTTAAATAAGTCCACAAGAGCCCAAATATGACCTCGAGTCTATTCTACCTGAATTTCAAGCGCATCTCGAGACCAGATTTGATGCACTGAGCGCTAAGGACAAAGGACCTGCTGAGCTGTGGGAGGACATGAAAACTATCACTCATGAAGAAAGCAAAAGATCATTTAAAAGACAGGAAAGAAAGAAAAGATCAAAGTTGTTGTCAGAAGACATCTGAATTTGCTTTTAAGCAGAGAGTAGATAAAGCAAATGGGGGAAAAATGGAGTCACAGAAAATTTCAAAGGGCAGCTCGAGAAAAAAACCAACTATTCTAACAAAATGTGCAAGGACCTAGAATTAGAAAACCACAAGGGAAGAACACCCTCAGCACCTCTGAAACAGAATGACCTCAAGAAAAAAATGCAAGCCTCGGGGTGCAAACTTGAACCATTCTACTGGCAACATCACGAAGGATGCAGGAAGCAGCCAGACAAGGTAGAAAGAGTACACAGAGTCACTGTCCCAAAAAGAATGCGTCAACAGTCCACCGTTTCAGGAGGTAGCATATGGGCAAGAATCAATGGTGCTGAAGGACAAAGTTCAAAAGGCCATGAAGGCCTTTACCAATAACAGGCTCCCGGAATTAATGAAATATCCATTGGAATGTTTCAGAAAGTCGACACTGCACTGGAAGCAATCACTCTCCTACACCAGGAAATCTGGAAGACAGCTGCTTGGCCAGTTGACTGGAAGAGATCCGTATTTGTACCCATTCGAAAGAAAGGTGCCCCAACAGAATGTTCAACCCCTAGAATTTATCATTGATATAGCACGCAAGAAAATTTTAGTTAAGATCATCCAACAATGGTTGTAGCAGTACATTGACAGGGAACAGATAGGAATCTGGGCCAGATGCAGAAAAGGACATGGAAGAAGGGATAGGCTGATGTTAGATGGATATTGGTAGAAAACAGAGAATACCAGAAAGATGTCCTGTTTGTGTTAAATTAACTATGCAAAGGCATTCAACTGTGTGGGCTATAATAACTTGTAGATAACCTTGAGAAAAATGGGCATTCCAGAAAAATTCATATTCTCATTTGGAACTTGTACATGGATCAAGAGGCAGCGATGTGAGCAGACCAAGGCAAGGCTGCATGGTTTAAAATCTGGAAAAAGTGTGTGTCAGGGTTTTACCCTGCCACCATACTTGTTCAATCAGTATGCTGAGCAGTCGTCAGAGAAGGCGAAAAAGCCGGATTATATTAAGAAGAGTGTGGCATCAGATTGGAGGAAGGCTTATTAATTAATAACTTGTGGTGTGCAGATGATGTAGCCTTTCTTACTGAAAGTGAGGAGGAATTAAAGCACTTGTTGATGAAGATCAAGGATTGTAGCCTTCTGTATGGATTACGACTCGATGTAAGGAAGACCCCAATCCTCCCAATTGGACCAATAGGGAACATGAGAAATGGAGAAAAGACTGAAGTGTTCAAGGATTTTCTCTTAGTTGGATCCACAATCAATTTTCATACAAACCATAATCAAGACCAAAAGATGCATTGCATTAAGTACATATTGCATATTCAGACCAGCGCCTGGAGAAGGACATCATGTTTGGTAACCTGGAAAGGGAGCAAACCAGAAGAGCTGCCATGAGATGGACTGACACAGCGGCTGCATCAGTAGGCTCAGGCACAGGAGCAATTGAGATGATGGCACAGGGCCATGCCGTGTTCCATTCGATTGTGCAGAGGGTCGCTACGGAGCAGGAACTGACTGGATGACGCCTAACCACAGCATAACTTTAAAGTAAATAATAGATGCTTTAAGTAAACACCCATATTATTATTTCTTAAGTGACGACACATTGGATTACTTTATACATCATCCTATATGGGCCCAGTCCTGCCCATTTCACAAAAGAAGGCATTAGGAGAAAGTATTTTATGTGATTGCTAAAAAATAAAAACAGTAAAAGTTCTTTTGCCACGGAGTTCATTCCAACTCATAGTGACACTGAAGTACAAAGTAGAACTAGCCCATGGGGTTTCCAACCATAGACCGCCTCCACCTTCCCCTGCTGCTCTCCGTTTAGAAACACAGTGCTTTCACCATGGTGCCCCCTGGGCTCCTAGTATGTGCTTAAATCCAATAACTATATAAGAATGTAATTTGAATTTATAATTTGAGTTCTCCACTTTCCTATCGCTCTGGTGGCAGAGTGGTGAAGCACCAGGCTGCTAACTGCAAGATTAGTGGTTTGAAACCACCAACTGCTTGGAGGGAGAAAGATGGATCTTTCTCCTCCTGTAATCGGTGATGGTCTCACACACTCCCAGGAGCAGCTCGGCCTGGCCTATAAGGTCACTATGAGTCAGCATGGAATTGAGGGCAGTGAGTTTGTTTCTCGTTTCCTGGAGCATAGCGCCTCAATTTCCAATCTAATCATAAGTATTTTATGTTGTTATTGTAAGTAAAACACTTATAGGTGGCTTCTATTTTCAAACATAAATATAGTTAGGATAATATTTATCAACATGAAAGTTAGCTAGCCACAGATTAAGAATCAGAAGGAATGGCATCTATTCAGATGGGTTCATAAGGGTTAAAGGTTAATAGGCATTAGAGAAATAAATATTGTGCTAATCACTAACTCCACTGAGCAATTGAACTTGACCTTAGAATTGTAAACCTTGAGCAATTGGTTAAGTGCTAGAGACTATTTAAATAGAGTATACCATGTGATCTCTGCAGATGACAATGAAAATGAGATGTGGAAGATTTCATCAGTCAATCAAGTTATCTGGAATGGCAAAAACTTGTCAGAGTCAAAATTTAAAATGTAGGTTAAAAAGAAATGATATTTTAAGGAAACTTTGAACTTTAGTTTCTATACTCAAAGAGAACATCATATTTCAATTATAGTCCTGAAAGCATATGCAGAATATATTACCATAGACAAACATCAGTCTTCACAAGCCTGAGACCGGAAAAAGTAGATGGTGCCTGTCTAGCACTACCAGCCACTTTAAAAAAGATCACAACATAAAGCATTGGATAGAGAGGGATAAAACTGTGGAACAGAACTCAAAATCAAATAGAGTCTGCATGACCCCCAAGACTATGGCATCTCCAGTCTAGAACTGACCTCATTTCTCAAGTAGGTATGAGTAGCCATTTAAAGAACAGCATTTACCGAGGACAGACTTCAGAGGGTTAGGGGAAAAATGAAGAACAGAAAGAGGAAACACAAGGAGAAGTCATGGTACATCAAAGGGATTGCAAGGGATATATTGAAACAAAATGTGTACGAATCATTGAATGTGAAACTAATGATCTGCTCTGTTAGCCTTCATCTAACTAAAAATAAAAAAATAAAGATATATTAGCATGGAAAGAAAAATATGATCTAGAGGGATAGCTGTAAGAAAGAAAATAAAATATAATTATAAATGTTTTTCTATAGTTAATATAATTTTTCCTCCTAACATCTGATTTTCATGAGGGTTTATATGAACAATTCTTCATTGATTTGAAAACTATTTTTGATTTTTATGAACACCATTGTACTAAAGATTACATTAATATATTTAAGCTGTGTCAAGGACTAAATGATCTTTTTATTATTCATAAGCATTTTTCTTACTACCTTTTTCTATGTTGGGATGCTTAAAACAGAATTCTTTTTTTCATGATTATTTTTCAACATTAGCTACTGAATTCTTCGATATCGAATTTTAACATAAATTAGCAGATATGATTTTTAGCTACTTCACAGGTGATTCATCTCATTGTTCTGTTCAGAGTTTGATGAATTTTTCAAAACTAGCTATGATCCAAATCTTTCCTTTAAAATAAAAACATTAGCTCAAAATATAAAAGATTATCACAGGCACTTCAATCGGTATCTTCTCTTATAAAAAATCCAAACTCACTGCCATCAAGTCTGTTCTGATTCACAGCAATTCTGTCAGGCAGAAGAGACCTGTCTTTATGGGGTTATGGGACAGGTCATCTGTAAAGGAGTAAAGAGCCGCCTCCTCTTCTTGTAGATGGCCCAGGTTTCGAAGTGCTGTGTTGGAGCTGGTCACCCAGCATGCTGTCCACTGCACAACCAGGCCTCCCGATCCTCTTGCTCATAACCACTTCAACTAGAACACATGAAGATTACTGTAGAAACCAAACTTAAGTCGTTGGCCTTGTATCCATTGATGGATGAATGAGTACATGAAAATGACATTAAGTTTTGTTTCTGAAGCAATGCCAATATCCTCAAAATAGGATATTGTGTGAGTTTTGACTAAGCTGAATGAAAAAAAATGATCAACATATTTTTAGCAATGCTCTGACCATGCTTTACAGTGTGTGCATTGGTAAAGAGTTAAGAAAAACACATTAAAATGACATTACTATATGCCAGCCAGGGGCCTAAATTATGAGAGGTACATTCACGAACAGACGGCAATGACTGTCTTTGTGTAATTTATATTCTAGTGGACGGAAACTAACAAAAAGAATAGATGTAAGAATAAGCAAGTTGTGGTAGAAGGTGATAAATGCCGTGTGGAAAAGAACACTATAAAAATGAGTAAAGAATGTAGTATCTTTTGAGAAAGCAGCAATTGACCAAAGAACTAAAGGAAGTGAGGGTATTTACCGTACAGGCCTCTGGAAGAGCAATTTCAGACTGAAGGAACCAGCCTTCTGTGCTAGATAGTATCAGGCAGGGGTGCTAGAGGACCAGCAAGGAGGTCATTGTATTGGAGCAGATGAAGTAAGACAGCACAGTCGGAGATGAACTTAGGGAGAAAAAAAGAATATGTAATGCTTGGATAGCATCACAGGCCATTGTGTATGCTGAGCTTTGACTCTGCAGGTAAATGAAGGGGATCCCCTGCAGAGTTTTATGCGTGAACTCTCCCTCCTAAAAGAATGACTTTGACAGCTCTGTGGACGTAGATTACAAGCGAGGGCAAAATGGAAGCATGGACACATTTGAGAATTATTCCAATTATCCAAGACATAGAACATCTTCAACCAAAGCAGGGCCCGGCAAACTGCAGCTTGAGAGCCATCTGCTGATCTTTTCGTACATGTGCATGGCTCTGAACTCAAGCTCAGTAGTTTACGGGTTATAATTCAGGTCATGGTGGCGTCATGTGTTTGTAAAAATATATTTATGGCTTTTGAAGAATTCCTAATTTGTCAAGAGGAACATGGGCACCTCTTCCATCTCAAAAGTTTGCCCACCCCTGAACCAGAGTGATCGTGGAGGTCGTGAAAAATGGAGTCATTCTTGGAAAAAGCTAGAGTGACAACATACCTCCTCAATGAATTAGATAAAAGTGTGAGTGAGAGAATAGTCAAGGAGAGTTTCAAGATTTTTGGTGAGCATCTATCTATCTGCAAGAACTTATTTTTCCATAAAGCGACATAAGGTAGATTATAGGTGGAGAGGCAAGAGAGAGACCAGAAGCTCATTTTTGCAGATGATTAATTGTTAGCTATCCAGATGGGGAGGGTCAGGCAGCAACGGGATGTACAAGAGGGGAGTTTGGGATTAATGGCTGGGGATCCACAAGTAGGAGCTGTGACTCTGTAGATGTAATTAACAAACAAACAAACATAAAATTGCAAGGGCTTGCCAAAGGTTTAATATACATTAAAAAATGACGAAGAATTGCAACAGCTGAGCCATGGGATAGCTCCATCCTGAAGATGTAAGGAAGAAGACAAGGAAAAACAAAAATACAAAAATGGTTGAAACTGAAAACCAAGATATATGTATCATGCTTGGTGTTTATTTGGACTCAATGTGAATTTACGCCTAATTTAAAATATTTTCTACTTTCTTTCAGACTGAATTTTTCACCTGTTTAAAATGGTCATTGTTGTTGGGTGCTTGTTTGTGTTTTTAAGTGTATCTGGATAGGGAAACAGGGATGCTTGGAATTACTAAAATCTTGGTTGGACTGATGATTGCCTGGGGGCAGGGATTCGGAAGGTGAAAATGGGGAGTCAAAGTCAAAGGAGCACAAGAAAGAAGAAAAGGTTCCCAAAATGATAATGATGTGACTGAATTGTTGAATTGTATTATATATCTTAGCGACTTTGTTGGTGGTGGTAGGTGTCATTGAGTTGGTGATGAGTCATAGTGACCCTAGATAAATAGAAGACCCTATGCCATCCTTACACCTGTGCTTATGATTGAGTTCATTGTTGCAGCCATTGCTGATCTTTTTTTAAAGATTTTGATCATTATACCGGAAGTCCAAAATCCATTTGCAGAAAGTCTACCTAGCTTGAGCCTCCAGGGAATTCCCTTGGACTGTAGTCAAGGGATGTGGATAGATTTGCTATCAGACAGAGAATATTATAGAGTCCATTTTGGCAGATGTGGTTAGATTAAATGGTAACACCTTATTATTTAATATTTCTGCTTTTTTTGTTGTTGAGGACTTTCTCTCTTAATTTGTCATTGTCATTGTTTTTCTGTTGTTTTTGTGTTTTTCTGTAAGCAAAATCTAAGATAAATGATTGCCTGTATCTAAAGGTAAACCTATAGAGACAGTATACTGGATCAATCATTAACCAGGGGCATGGCAGGGGAGTTTGGAGGCGCTGTGGAGCTAACACCAATTAGTACAGAAGAGAAGAGCATGTTCTAAATTTGTGGTGATGATTGTACAACGCTTCTTAATATGACTGAATTATTTTTGGATTGTATGATATGTGACTGATGTGCCAATAAAACCATTTTTTAAAAATTGTGACAAAAATGTGGTTTGTGGCCATAGATTTAAAAAAATCATATAGTTATTAGTTTTCAAAGTTCCTCAATAACCTCTTTTTTTCCTCTCATCAACCTGTGATGTAGGTAGAGTATTAAATTCTCTATTACACAACTGAGAACGAGGAGTAAAATGTTTTACATACTTTAAATTCTTGTTTTTCCTGTTTGGGGCTTTGTTTAGGAGTTGAGGGGGGCAAGGGGGTACAGACTTGCAAAGAGCCTTTCTGGCCCTAAGTCGGATAGATTTTCCTCTGGTTCCTTAGCCCATGGCCTTACAGTCTGCACTGCCAGTCTTGCCTCTTTCCCGTAATAGGAACCCTGCTGGCGTAAGGGTTAGGCATTGGCTGCGGATCTCATGATGAGCGGCAGTTCAAAACCACCAGCAGCTCCTTACGAGAAAGACTGGGTTTTCTACTAGCATACTACCTACAGTCTCCGAAACCGACAAAGGGTCACTTTGCATCAGCATTGACTTGATGACAGTGAGTCTGAGATTATTACTTGCTTAATTTGGAAATATAGCAAGTAGAGCTGGCTTTTCTTTTAAGATTAATTTTCTTTTTAAGAATTATTGACAGCTACTGGTCTGCAGCTGTTTTTCTGGTAGCAGTTGTGGCATTCCTCCGTGGGAAAGAAAGTGTTACCTAATGTAACATCCCTCTTTCCCAGCACAATGGAAAGTTGGCAATATATGTGTAACAGACACAGAAAAAAAAAGAACTATTGAAATAGAGAAAAGAGAGAAACTCGGCCTTTTATGTCCTCCTTTCTTGGTGAGTTCCTTCCTTAACACATGCTATCTCATTTGTGATATCAACTTCCAACCCCTCCCCCATATTGATATGAATATGTATATATCTATCTATCTACATAAGCTGCATTAAAAATTAAATGATGAAATTTTGAACTGCAAACTGCTTTGTTTATTCGAGATCTTAGAAACATTTTGTGGCGTTGGAGGGTTTAATTTTTAATGGGAGAGGCAAGAGCCGTGTGTGGAGCAGAACATTCTAGTGGTGGAACTGACCTGTGTTGCTTGGACTCTCAAGTTCCTTTGGTCTCTTGTAAACTCCTGGGCACAGGGAGGGAGGGAGAGTACAGATGAAAACACGCAACTGCTAATTGGTGGTTGCCTTTGGCTATCTAGAGCCCCACACGCTATCTGTTAGGTCTGTCTTTCTAGTTAAGGACCTGGTTGCAGATTCTGTTTTAGTGCAAGTGAGGTTGTGCTATAGCTAATCTGATGAAGGAGGGAATTCCACATTCAAGTTTAAAGCTCAAGGCCACTTATCATTATTTTTATTATTGAATATATCTATGTAAATTGATACTTGTAAGGAGAAAATGCTTTCCTTAAGTTCAGCACAGTATAAATTAAACACGTCGATGGGAAAGGATGATTCTGAAAGACAGTCAGTGCAGTCTCGCCAGTGCTTTACCTGTATACCAGATGTGGAAAGAGAAAGCTCAGCTCATACACGGTTACTCTCTTTTTATATGAAATATCTCTTACACATGGTCAGCCCCAAACACATTAAACGATCAGCATTATTCACAAACTTGCATTTAAATAATTAAATTGTGCATTGTATCCTTTCAGTAACTGTCATTTCATCTCTCTTATTTTCACCTCGGGACTCTAATTGTTTCTTTTATGGGATCTAACCTCCTAATGTCCTTGGCAATACACTTTATGGTGCTTGCGTTTACAGTAATTGCTTGGGCAATTTGCCACATAGGAGAACAACTGGAAAACATTTTGCCAGCCCCGGTCTAACTCTTCACAGACACCATCAGTTTTTAACGAGAGCAATTCACACGAAAATGATCAAAGTTTCTCTTCCTAAACATCATTTCGGTGTCCTGTTAGTTAAAAACAATAGCAAATTTAACTCCCCTGCAGTATGGCGAGGTTGATATCCCCAATGAATGAATATCCATTGCTTTATAGACCTAAAAATAGCAGAACAAACCATATAAAATTTCCATTAATGCTACTGTGATTGATTATGCATATGCATAAACAGACTCAGAGAGAGACCATCTTAAAAATGAAGAATTTTAACTGAAGTACTTAATTTCAAGCTCACCATACTTTCATAACGTGAACGCCAGTGTAAGCAGTCATATAACGTACTGTTTCTCAAGCTTGGCCCTCTCTAGAAAACATAACAATCAAGTACTCTTACCTAGGCACCACTGCGCAACGATTCTGACTTCACTGGTCTATGGGATGTTCCGGTGTTAGCATTATTAATAAAGCTTCCTAATGGATTTGGATATTCATGAGTCTAGCACAGCAATTCTCAACCTGTGAGTTGCGATCCGGTGAGGGATTGAATGACCCTTTCACAGGGGTCGCCTAACACATCCTGCATCTCAGGTATTTACATTTATGATTCATATCAGTAGCGAAATTACAGTGACAAAGTAGCAATGAAAATAATTTTATAGTTGGGGGGTCACCACAACATGAGGCACTGTATTTAAGGGTCGCGGCATTTGGAAGGTTGAGAACCATTGTTCTAGAGCAACCTCTGCAAACAAAGGCTATAAGGCACAGGGACTTTATATTATAATTTTTGAAAAATTGAAATATCATTTAATTAGTCTCAACCTTCACCAAAATATAGACTTATACCATTTCTAAAACAACAACAAAAATGTCAATCCAAATGACATTAAGAATCATGCACATGTGGTAGGACAGACACAGCAGCATTGAGAGCCGTGGCACATAGAGATGCGAAAGGCAAGCGCTAAGAATACACATGTCAAAAGTGTTTTGCTCCTGTGTGGACCTGGGAAAAGGGAAAGAACGCATTATACAGCATCATATGGTCAATCTCACTTTGAGAACAAAGTCAACTCTCACAAAGTATTCCTTTAAAAAAAAGAGTGTCTCACAATTCAGCAGTTGAACTATTGTCCTATGGGTACAATCCTTTATTCTTTACCCTTTTCCTAAGCACAGAAACCTATACAGCCACAGCTTAGAAATCTACTCGTAGTCATCGTCAAACTATTTCATTAGACACGCGTTGCTCTCTCGTATGAGTCAATGTCGGTGGGATATGTTTGTTTCTTCATCTTCATCTTATCAACCATATTCAGCCTTCAGGTCCCAGATGAGAGGTTTTCTTCTCAAAGAAGCCTTTCCTGTCATCTTCCTTCCCTGAGTTTGGTTTCTTAAAAAACTCACAGCCATTGAGTAGATTCTGACTAAGAGTGACTCTGTAGACTAGAGTAGAACTGTCCTGTGGATTTCTGTACAACTTTATGGGGCAATACCCCTCTTTCTCTCTCAGACAGGCTGGTGGATTTGAAAAGCTGACCTGGCAATTACTGCCTAACTGAGAACCACTAGGCCACCATGGTGAGTTTGGGATCACTTCATCTCACTGCCATTGAGTCCATTCTGACCAATAGTCACCCTGTGCGGTTATTGTTTTCTTTTGTAGTCCCCCTATTTTTATTAATCTTTCATTACACTGTAAATTTGCAGATGCAGGATTTATTTAATCGTGGCTTATGCTAGGTTATGTGAGTGCAATGCAATGCCACCATATAAAATTTTTGTTGAATGAATGCACAGAATATTTTGTTGAACACGATTTCTGAATGAGCATGATGTCCAAAAGGAAGATTGAGTACTTTTAAGGCTCCTAATAAGAGTGTCTGTGCTCCTGAGCGTGTTCTTTGTACCCATCTGTACAGGCTCGTTAAAAGCATGGCAGCGACCCCCGGCACCTCAACAATTTAGCTCTTGCATCTGACTCTTTCAGCCATCCCTCCTCATCACATGCGATATCCTTAGTCAACTGTTGTCTTTTAGCTCTTATCTAATTGCCACCTTTAACTTCTCTAAGCATGATGTTTTTTTTTTGGGGGGGGGTCCTAATTTCCAACCAATGTTTAACTCAAAACACCTATTCTTTTTCCTCAGAGTTATTGCAATATGCTTGGTTTCATTTCAGCTCCTACCCCAAACCTCTCCAGTGGTAAGAGCACTGAAGATGGCTTATGTCTATTGTAGGTTTCTTAAGGGAGAAAGACAAGGTTTTCTGTTCCCGTGAAGAGTTACAGTCTCAGAAACCCACAGGGACAGGCCTTCCCTGTCCGAGATGCTCTGAAAGAAAAGAGTTGGACTGAGATTGGTGGCGGTGAGCTGATGGTTCTTAAAGCAAATGGAGTTCTTTGTGTCCACATCAGCTTTGAATCTCCTTATCCTTACTCCAGTCTAGAACCCTAGTAAACAGAATGCTTGCCTAGTCTCCATGTCGACATTCTTATTAGCCAGAATAGGGGTGGTAATTAAATGAATGAGAAGTATGTGTGTAAAAAATAGTTTTGCCTCCTATTTAAACAGTGTTAATCAAGTACAAATCTACAAAGGAACCTTTCAAGCCAACAAGAACCTTGAATCTCATTTATAATTAGCATTACTGATTGTATTTATGACAAATGGATATATACTTCTGTAGACCCACTGCTATGGATAGGCTATATTTAGAGTTTCTAGGCTAAGAAATAAATATCTGTTTCTCCCGAAGTTTAGTAGACAAATATTAAGGAAGCCTCTAATTAAGACTAGGTCAGAATATTAAAGTGGCAAGAAAATAGTATTGGCAACATGAGAAGTTCCAGGTGACAAATTATGCGAATTCGCTTCAAAGACACTTTAATACCTCCTGTGAATTTTGTAAGGAGTTTTATTGCAGAAATAGAAGTTTAAGCCCCTTCTTAGTATATTAAGAAGCCCTAGTGCCACAGTGGTTAAAACACTTGGAAGCTAACAGCAAGGTCTGAGGTTCAGACCCACCAGCCACTCGGCAGAAGAAAGTTGTGGCTGTCTGCTTCTGTCAGGATCTGTATCCTTGACCTAACCCTCTCCTCTCGAGGGTCAGGATGAATCAGACTAGACACAATTGCAGTGGGCTGGGTTTGATTAATAACTTACAGACTGAACAACTTTCACTCCCTAATATTGTCCTTGTTGTTTGAATAGGGGATGGGGACATTCATGGTGCCTTTTTGTATCAATACAAAGTGCCAGCACAATAATGCCTAGCTGTTATTGATTGCTTGATATAGCTATCCCAAGGTCTGAGTAGTTCCCTACATTTCCTCATTCGGTGTGTTATATTGGTAAGGATGCCGACCCCTCGCCCTTGGTTTAATTGCACTTTTTTTTTTCCTTTTCTTTTCTGGGCTCCCCTTTCTACTGTCTTGCTCTGAGTTCCTCTTCTAATCCAATCCTCTTTCCTCACTCATCTGTGTTTCACATTATTCAACTCCTACCTATATTACTTTCGTTTCAATCTCATTTTTTTTTAAATGAAGAGCTTTTTATCATTTTGTTCTGTCTTTAGTCAAAAGAATAATTTTTACATTGGAGAAAAATATTAAATCAGATTTTGTACTGGTTTTGACAGACTTTGTCAAAATGGTTCCAATCATTTGTAATGCAAACCTGACTCAAAGAAACTGGGCTGGACTGGGAGAAGGCATTTGGAAGTGAAGTGATAGCCAGAGTTGTGTGCCAAGAGTTTGCAACCAGAAGAAAGAAATCAGTGCCTAGAAGGGGTGAGTGTCAGGTTGGGAAAGAAAATGTATCAACACAAAACGTGGACAATTTCAAGGCATGCCTCAGTTCATTGCTTTAATAATTTGCATATTAAGAAGCCATGAGTCTTCATGATAATGAATCTCTAACTAGTCTCTGACACAATAGACTGATCTGTCCCTGGAGGAGCCATTATGGCCTCTCATGTCTATGATCTGCATATTAATGACTCTATTACTACTCATCAACAGGTAGCCTAATAGGCTTCTATTGAGTTCTTTTTCATTTGCTTTTTAAATGTATCCTCTCTTCTCTGCTTTTTGTGATGCTATTGTGAAGAATTGACAAAAAGGTGCATTAAGATGATTTGAATGTGTGATGTAAGTTCACAAAAGCATCAAATTCAAAATAATGCTTTAAACCTACCAAGTCTGTCTAGAAGACTTTCCATGCACAGTTAACTACAGATTCAGTTTGCATTTTAACACAAGCCACCTGACACAATTTACCATGTTCTGTTTGCCCTCAGCTAGGACTCTGGTGGTAGAGATTACGCATTGGGCTGTGATATGAAAGGTTACGGATTTGAAACCACCAACTTCTCCACAGCAGAAAGACTGAACTTTTTACTCAAGTAAAGAATTACAGTCTCAGAAATTCGTGGTGGGGGTGGCATTGGCTGAAGGGGTGGGGGAGGGGCAGTTCTACCCTGTCCTATCCTCTCTCCATGAGTTGGCATCAGTCCATTCAATGAGTGAGTTTTGGTTTCTTTTGTTTGTTTCCCCTGAAATAACAATTTATGATACAATTAGCACACATAGAATAACTAGTGTGAAAATATGTTTGTTTAAATTGTTAAAAGTAGAAATTAATAGCAAGAGAGTTCATGCAGTGGCAGTAACAAAACAGTTATTGAAGCAAACACAAAATAGTGACTTGATAATATTTTTATAATCCCAACAATCTAATGATATAGGAAGAACAATAGGCATATGTTTAATTGCCTAGCAGTCAAGACATACTCCAGATACCTGGTGGCTTAAATAAACAAACACAAAATGTGTGATGTCCTAGAGACATACTAAATAATTACTCCCTGGTACATTTTTTCTGAGTTAGATACAGTACCTGCTTTATTCTCCAAGTGCCTCAAAAGGTACACACCCATGGTGGTCAAGTTGATTCTGACTCACAGTGACCTGGTAGGACAGAGCGGAACCGCTCCAAAGAGTTTCCAAGGCTGGAATCTCTCCTGAGGCAGACGTGGAAGAAAATGGTCATATCTTATCTTTCTCCTGTGGAGAAACCGGAGGCCTCAGACAGTCAAACTTTTGACTAACCACCAGGAATCCTTCAGTCTTCAGACAGAGGAAGAAATAGTGATATATGGTTGAAGTTCTTTGCCAAGAGCCATGGATAGGACCGAGGCATGATATACAACAAACTGCCTCATAAAGCCACTGCCATCGTGGGGAACAAAAGTGGGTGCCGGAGCCCAGTTGAGCGCTGGCATCATAGCAGCTGCCTTCAGTGCTGTGAGACATTCCTCGCCTGGGACACATCACTTCTGTTGGATTTCAGAGACAGGAAGTTCCCCTCCCTCTTTTTAATCGATTTTTTTTCACTCTCCCAGCATAAGCTGCAACTACCAATCTACCTGGCGAAGAACCTCTCGTTAAAACATATTTCACAAAAATAATATAACGTAAATGTTGTAGATTTGGGGTCTTCAAAGCTCCATATTTAACAGAGAAAATCCCTTAGGTAATTGTTACACGTAGATTCCACATAGAAAGTGTGTTCAACCACTGTTGGCTGCAATTAACGGGCGCAGTAGTCATGACTCTTTGATAATGACTTCGACACAGCCAGAAACCAATCAATATCAAAATAAAGCTTCAATTTCAGTAACCCTTGGGGGGGGGGGGTGTGGAAATACACAAGGGAAGTGGCCTCATAATTTTTGAAAGATGGGGCCAATATGAAGCGAGCTGAGCAATTGCCTTTAAAGAGAATTTTAGAGAAAGGGAATGTCATTCTCTGAGGAGCGAGACTCAGCTGGACGTTCAGAAGTTTCTTGTCACCAGCCTGCTCCACTATTGACAATTAGTTCCTCGAAGAGCTCAGAGAAAAGAATTTTAGGCCAATAAATCTAAGGGCACCTTTGTGATACGCCTCTGACGTACATTCTTTTTTCCCCCATATCCATCACTTAAAAACATTTACATGTCTTTCTCGATAGAATATAATTGACAGGTTGTGGCAGGGGAGTCCCCTGGGCCAGGTTTACCTATAAGTCTTCTTCTACTTAAAATTCATGGATTCTGCTTGTAATTACATCTCATCCCAAAGCAACCTACAATTTTTTTTTGGTTCCTACTTGGACCTCCAAGAGTCTAGGATTGTACTTAATTATGCACAAGAACCTCATCATGTGGAGGCTCTTTAGAAAGAACTCCTCTCCAGAGACTTGCACGTGGCCTTCTCATTCAATCACAAATTCAATCTAAACCGTCCTTTTTCTCCTCCACTCCTTGGGGGTGAGCAGGAGAACTGAAGCTGCTACCACTTTGACATGACAAAACGGAGTTGCATGTGCCACTCCTGGCAGGAAACAAGAAGTGAGGAAAGGGAGGCAGGAAAGGAAACTTTCCAAATAATTTTTCAACAGATGTTCATATTTCTTTCAGTGCTCTCTACCTTTTCTGCTTTTCAAACTCTTCATCCAGAAGGTAAAGTACCCTTGCTTCCATACATTTCCCCCAAACCCTGCTCCATATACTATCTTAGAGAGAGAGAGAGAGAGAGAGAGAGAGAGAGAGAGAGAGAGAGAGAGGAATTCTTAGCCAGGTAGGGATCGAGCTTTTGGGAAAACAGGTAAGTGACTCAGGAAAACCATCTGGTTCTTAGTGGCTTGGAGGCTTCAGCACATCACTCCAGGTGAGCCATAAGCTTCTGGTTTTCCAGGGTTTATGATACATTTTAAAAGTCATGATTGCGTTGTTACTTTATAACAGATACAATGCATTTCTATGTCCTAAATAATTAGTAGATGTTGCTAATGTTCCATGAAAAGTTTTTTGGGCGATAGTAAAGTGATGTGTAAATAAATAATTTTTGTAATCTGTAATAGAAATAATAAAAGAGATTGGTTTACAAATTGTGCCAACAGGATGTCTATAGGTGCTAGTTCCCAATTGATGATTATGACCTAAGGTTGAATTGAAAATATTCTTTGGCTATATCATATTATAGGACTAAAAGTTACTTCAGTGGACTCAACTACCATTTGCATTTATCTCTTTAATCAAGACGTTTCCAAATGAAATATTTCTAAACTTTATTTATGGCACATTTCTAGTCATTATATAAACAGAGAGCTAAACAATTGGGAGGCATATTATCTAATATCAAATGCTGAACAAGCAACTCAATTCCGTTTTGAACAATACAAAGGTCAGCCGGTAGTGTTTGCCTGCTTGTTTAGCAAAGGTTCTTGGGGCTCAGTGCTATCTCACCACGACAGTCCCTTGATCTGTTCGCAGAACTTGCCATAGATGCTGGAGAGGGAAGCCGGTGGAACACGTTGACTTCGTCATTCCTCCTCTAATCCAGGGCTTTCCCTTTGATGTAAGGAATGTGATGCCCACCCAAACCAACGACCCTCCCCAGCTCAGTTACTAGTATTCAGATTCGACATCCAGAGGGACTATAAAGTCATTTTTAAAATCCTGATGCATTTTCCTTGAGACAAGTTCTTGCTTCTTCCAGTTCCTATAAATGACACAGAACTATTTTCATTTTGTTTCCATTCTGGCCGGAAAGAACTGAACTTTGTGCATCTTTTTAACCTAAATTCTTTTTATATAATGTCTTAATTTGTGGTTTTTCTTCTCCATGTTCTTCACAATTGAATATTTCTCTCTCTAATGGTCTCACTTTCAAGGAAATATTTTTAATTTTGTTCTTGGTTTCACTGTAATTTTTCACAAATAACGTGCCCACAGGCATGCACACAGGTAGTAGGTGAGACATAACCCGCATGTGCAAACTGCACAGGGTTGGGGACAGTAGGAAGGATCATGCAGTTGGCAAAGACACCTGCAGTGCGTCCTCTATTTGCATAAGAACACAGTGCTCCTGATCAAGAGAGGGCTGAGCATTTCATCACCAGAGGAGTGGGCTCATTCATTATGCAAGCTCAATATCATGAACTATACCGCTCCTGCACTGTACCCCTCCTGCCTCCAGTCTGTAAGTGGCTATGAAATGCCAGGATGCTAGCGGATATAATTGTCAAGTAGTATTATGAAAAGAACTGGTACATGATGTGTACTTGTTTGCAAAGAGAAAACACTTTTCAGTACTACAGTAACGTCACTGACTTATCAACGTCAGCGCTAACATACTTTCCTTTTAAAAAATATCTAAAGTCAAGTTTACACTGTTTCTGATTTGAAAGCTCTCCATTCACACATTTTACTTTCATTCTTAAGTTGAATGGAGTGTATAGCAAGTAGAATAAGATCATAAGATTTGAGTGAAAAGGGTTGGGCTGAACTTCTTGATTATATTAAAAATTACTTTTTAGCTGTTTAACACAGAGACAGGGATAATGCCCACCAACTCCCAGTTCGGCTCTTTGGCGATGCTGAACATCTCAAGCTAAGTGGTAAAGAGATGCAAACGACAACATCAGGAATCACTTTGGGAATGATCACTCTTATTATGTCGACTCCACTCTTCTCACAAAGAATGATTCTTTTGCTGCCTAAAACGGAAGCCTGCCCTTCGCCCTCATTGGTCAGGTAACCGCATTACATGAGACATAGGTTTTGTGGGACAGGCTTCTGAGAGGTTTCACTCATATTTTCTGAGTAAGGTACATGGGCTTTAGCATAAGGACATTATAAGATTTTAGAAAATATCATCTTGTCCCTCATAGTAAGAACCATTACATTTTGACAGTGTTAAATTAACTGAACACACCGAGTGTATCATGCCCAGAAGACGCAGGCATATTAACGTGGGACCTAGATCTGAACACTGGATGAATTGACTACGTGACATAGGGGGATGGGAACTGGTATTATGATGCAGAGAATGCTTTCAAATAAAGAGTTGCTTTCACTGAAGATCTACAGGTTTTTCATTGGAGAGTCATGCTTGTCCTAGTTTGTGAATAAAAAATAGGAGACGTATGTAAATACTCAAACATACAGATCATTCCAACCAAAAGGAGAAACATAGGATCTGCGTGGTATGGTAGTGTTATCAGTGATGCATTATTAATCCATAATGTGCTATTAATATTAATGGTAGTACTAATATCTATTAAACACAGCTCTTTGTTAGACATTTTCAGAAAGAGTTTCCCTGGGTGAGGAATTGCCAATCGTTTAGAATAAATGGGTCCCGTAGTAATTAATTATCCTTACTGAGGTGAGACAATAATTGATAAGTACGAGGGATATTTAAAATTAACATCCAGGTTATTCTGTTCTTGTATGACATGAATTGATTTTCTATAAAAAGAATACTGGTCTGTTGGTCAAGAAAAATTTGTGTTCTAGGTTTGCTGCTAGTCAGGAGTGCTGGTGGCGTAGTGGTTCCGTGTTGGGCTGCTAGCTGCAAGGTCAGCAGTTTGAAACTACCAACTGTTTGCTGGAAAAGAAGGACTTTCTAGTCCCATAAAGAGTTATCATTTTGCACAATTGCTGGATCAGTTCTGCCGTGCCCTATAGGGTCGCTATGAGTCAGTGTCTAACAAGATGACAAGGAGTTTTTTTTGTTTCTTGTTGTTTTTTACTGCTAGTGAGCTTATGTAACTGCTCTAGGCTTTAGTTCAGAATTATACTTATATTAGGTCCTTTATAGAGCTGAGATTCTATGATCTCTAAGAATTTGACATAAAAAGTAAAACATTTTCTGACTGGACCTTAGAGATAGGGCGTCACTAGAAGGCTAACAGTTCTGCAAATAGTTTATGTATTGATATTATTATTAGTTTCTTTTAAGCTAGTTCTGACCATAGTGGTCCTAAATCAAACAGAAGGAAACAGGGACTGGTTGTAGTGATTGTAGTGATGAGTTGGATTGGAGCCCAGCTCAGGGAGGCTTTCTCTTAATTTCTCTTTCCTTCTACTTTACCAAGCACCATGCCATTGTCTAGAGGCTAGTTTCTCTAATGTAAGAAGGCATGGACACCCAGCTAGTCACTAGATATAACTCTTTCTGGATCATACAAGGCTGCAGATTGCCTCATCTCTTGATGCAACTGCCGCTAATGGGTATACAGGAGTGCACACTAGATAGATGGGCTGACTTCATCAGTGAATCCTTCTTATGCTACATCAAACATTATAATTCAAATTCGATTTCTCTTTTCTTTCCCTATTTCTGTCACCGGTGCTCATCATTTTGTGCCTGAAATACTACACAATCCTCATGGCTTGTTGAGCTGTTTCATTTCTTATCCTGTGCAGTATACTAACCCCAGAGATGGGGCTCTTGACCATGTTTCTCCCCAGTTTCAAGAACTTCTCATCCCAGCTTCTTTAAAATCACCTAAATCCTTGCCCTGGCATGCCAGCTCCCTTACAACAGGGCTGCCTTCCAGCATCATCTTTTTACACGGTCTAGCCAGGCCAAGGCCTCTGGAAATCGCAACGCGCCTGGATGTGCCTCCTTCGTGCTTTCTTACCCTTGACCCGCTTCTGTTCCCACTACCAAGAATGACAATACTTCCTTCTCTGATTAGTTCCCACTTGCGCTGAAAACCTCACTCAGAATGTTACTTCCTTTGTGAAAAATTACCCAATTTTCCTGCTGGGTACCCTCCTCATCAGTGTCCTTTCTTATCCTTAAGAGAATATCTATCGTGTACAATTTTCACTATAATATTTATTGTTTATTATCATAATGGTCTTCGAAGATTTCTATTTTATCATTACTCTGTAACTTTCTTGAGGGAAGAGACTGTAGTTTGTTATCTCTGTTTTCCCAGTGCTTGTTATTACTCACAACACATAGGAGGTTATGTATTCTAAAATATCCATTTTAAGAATGGATGACACACCTGATGATCAAAGTTGTGACTATTTTATTTGATTTAATGTATGCTAGCAATGAACTACTGCTCTACAAAGTACGGATCATTGTTTTCTAAATTTAAACCACAACAGTTAACAAAGCTGTTTAATCTCTGACTCATAACGTCAAGCATTGCCGTGACACTGGGAAGGGGTGGTACTTCAAGTCTATTGCATGCTTTGACTGAACACAGTCTTTCATGAATTAAATCTTAATGAAGAAAAAAACACTGTGCTGATAATGATGGTAAGTGGAAGAAAGGGGAAGAGAGAACATTGTGTGTTTAATTAACAGTCACTCTTATGTGTCAGGCACCATGGTAGCCATGGGAATGCAAATGAATCAAAAGCTCTCTGTTCATAAAGCATTCAAGGCCCATAAGGGGGTACACTCTTTCCTAAGGCTGCTGTACCGAACTGAATGGCTTAAGACCACAAACATGTCCTGCAGTTCTATACATTTAAAGTCTGAATTCAGGCTATCAGCAGGGTCACCTTTTCTGAAAGATGTAAGGAAGATTCTTTTTTGTCTCCTCCAGCTTCTGGTCGCCCAGACTTTGCTGGTTTGCAGCTTCAGTATAACTCCATCTAGTTTCATCTTCATGTGCTCATTGCTGTGTCTGTTTAAGGTATTTCAGTAAAGTTCATCTTAATCCAAAAAGATAAGCTCTGGGGTAAACTGTTTGTACAATTCACTTATTAATACATTGCCAAATTTCATCCATGTTGTGGTATGTCACTGATTGATTAAATTGGAATGCTATGTAATGTTCCCTTGTGTGATATACCATAGTTTTGTTTTTTCTCTGTTGGCTCGTTTTTTTAATCCATTCTTCTGTTCATGGACATCTGGATTGGTTCATGGTTTATACAGTTGTTGAAAAAGCTCCTGGGAATTTCATATGGGTGCCTCTTGTCTACCTACAAGGGTTTCTCTTGGCTGTACGCATGAGACTAAGTTCAGTGGCCATTGACTACATAAGCACTCCATTGTAGCCTCTGGCTTAATATACCTTCGCTGTTTATAGACAGACTTTCACATTTTTGTTAATGAAATGGATAGAAAGGGGCATCTTTGTATGATCTTGCTTTATACTTTTCTGTTCTCTAAAGTGATGATCTCTGTGTGCTCTATGGTCACAGCTGTTGTCAGTTCTTCCATGAAATGAACGTTCCTTTCTGTTGTCCCCATTCTATCAAGTGATTTCTGCTTTTCATTGATTTGTGGGAGTTCTCCCTATGTTCTCAATACTCATTTGTGCTGGTTTTGTGTACTGCTAACATCTTCCAACTTTTAATTTACTGCTTTATGTTGTAAAGATGCCATTTTGATGAACAAAACCTTTAAACTTGAAAGAGTTAAATGCACCACTTTTTTCCTTTTATAATCAATTAATCTTTTTATTGTTAATTAGTAAACATAACCCTGTTTTAAAATCCAGAAGACATTCCCATTTAATGTCTATTAAGACTCTCAAGGTCATTAATATTTCAGTTTTTAATACAGTTAGGGTTATGTGTGTGTGTACACATATCGTGCCCATTTCATCTTTACTCTAAGGATAGTTGTTCTGATTTACAGAAAATGCCCCTGTTTCTGTGTCCTATGTCATGCACACGCTACGCCAATGTTCCAAAGATGTGCTGTTCTCTTTTTTCTGCGTTTTCAGTCCTATTTCATTCTGTGCGGCCCCGCATCGTACCTTTCTAAGAATTCCTGAAGTCATGTAGCACAGGTGGTTCCTCTTGGCTGTTGTTCAAAAATATTATTATTCATTTGTTCCTTTCTTTAAGATGATATTTTCAAATTCTACATAAAGCTTTTTTGGCATTTTAATTAGAGTTGAACTGAATCTGTTGATCAACTTGAGACGTTTACCTCATTAATGATGATAGATTTGTGTATGTTCACTTGTGTATTTATGATCTTTCGGTACACGAAAACCAAGAAAGATAACCCTTCAGAAACAGTAACCGGAGTAATGGTTTCCGATGGCACGGGAAGAGGTGGGGAGGGAGGATCGATAGCATCGATGACTGTACAACCCCACTTAACGGGATCGAACAACAAATTGCATGTGAATGAATATTCTGGATTGTGTGAGATATGGTTAAAAAATCAAAGGAAAAGAGTATTCTTGAGGGTTAGAGTGGAGGAGGAATGGGATTAAGAGGAGCTGATATCATGGAGTTCAAGAAGAAAGAAAATGTTTTAAAAGTGATGATGATAGTAATTGTACAATATTGTTTGATATGATTGAACTATGGAATGTTATGATATCTTTAAATACTCCCAAAAAGTGATTGAAAAAAGAAAAGAAAAAAATCTTCCTATCTATGAACATGGAATAGTTCTTAAATTTTCTATGTGGTATTTCAATCTTCCTCGGTTTTACTTCCTCTTTTCCTGGTAGGAGTGCTGTACCTCTTCCACTCGTGGCGTTGTTCATGGAGATTTAAAATAATGTTTACATTGCATTTGTCTTCAGCTTTTCCTTTTTGTATTTATACCTATTGCTAAAGCTGTTATTTATATATTTTTAAATATGCATGTAGCTAAATGCTTTGTGAGACATCAAATAATAATACACAGATGCCTTCTGAATTATTTACTAAAATGAGTTTCAAGCAAGCTCCTATCCTTTTAATTTAATCATTTTAAAGGTATTTAGGTATTTTAGGGGAATTAAGGTAGATTAAAGAGGCCTGATGATGTAATGGGCTATGAGTTTGAAACCACCAGCTGTTGTACAGGAGAAATAAGAGACCCCCAGCATCAATTCTAGCTTGGTCTAGCGGGTGGCTGTGAGTCAGAATTCACTTTATGGTCCTGCCTTTTTACATTCAAATTAGGTTTTAAAAAAATGATTTATAACATTTTTGTTCTGTAAATGCAAAACAAGTGTACTGTCTATTATTTTTCATCTACAAATCATATTTCAGTATTTTAATGGAATAAAGAGAAATAGGAAGAGTAAAGATTGTCTAATTGTTTGTTGTTTAAACTCATAAACATTTTATGCACAAATAAGGGAAAATGTGCCAGCCTACATACGGAATTTTTACTTAGTTATTGTCATCACTAAATACTAGAGTTAGAAATTAAGTATCAGATATAAATAATATGTTTTTTCTAATAAAATTGCATTTCTTTTCATTTATGGGCCCACTTCAGCTGTCAAATTATGAAATGTGGCTCCATAATTTATTCATTATGGGTGAAATAAAGTTAGCCAAATTTTACTGATTTTCAATTTTTGTGGTTTTAATTAAAATGAACTATGCAACACCAACTCCCAGGTTTCTGTGAAAACGTCATTGGTAAAAGTCACTAGAAGAAAAATTCAGCTGAAATTATATAACAATGTTAATCCAGGGCAAGCATTTCTGATAGATTGACTTGTCTCATAAATGTACGTAATGTGGGTTTTTTCACTACTGTTTTCCTACGGTCATCAGCAAATTTACATGTGGAAGACTACAAACACACATACAGATTATACTAGAGAGAAATGGTATTTGTCTTCTTTAATCAGTATGTAGAATGCAATCCCAAAAGGAATGTGATCAGAATAATTTCAAAAGTAGGAAAATATAGACTCACGTATAAATGATCTGAAGTCTCAGTTCTAAAATTGGCCTGTGGCAATACACAGAGTCTTTTAACTGAGGATAAATTGAGCTACCTTTTCAGTTACCTTTTTTTCCCTCCCTTTTCTGGAGAGAATCAATGTTATTTTATTCAACATAAAGAATTTTGAGTAAAATGAAATGCAAAAGAATTTATAATTGAAATATTAGAAAGCGATGTCTAAAATCGCAAATGGACTGTCAGTCAGTTCATAAAAGTTTATCACTTAACCCAAGAGAAAAAGGTGCTCTTGCTTGTGAAGATTGAATTCAGGAATTGTGGGATAATGTATATTTACATATATTTTTACTGCTGTCATATAAGTTTTAATGTGAATACATCACATTAAAAAATATAGCGTTGCGTGAACTGCTTTTCAATATTTCTACCATTTGTATTTATTTTGCATCATTCCAAAAGATTAATTTTATTAGAACCATGCAAAGTAAATTGTATAATAGGAAAGGTTATATGTTATTTGTCTTGTTGTTGGCTTGAATTACCCTCTGTTTAAACTATATAAAAGATGCAGCCAAAAAAAGAAATGATAACATTTCATTTTAAATTTAACAGTAAAGAAGAATCATCTGTGACACCAAAAGGGATTAACTTTGAAAATTCAAAGACTACAGGTAATATTTATTTAAATTTTAAGCAGAATCTCTTTTGCCACAAGCTACAATTTTAAAAACTCATGTATGTATAATTATACTAACTTTCAGATACTTGTGTCCCAACAATTGTTTGTTCTTCTGTGGACAAGGAGGACCTGGGAATCAGTCATCAGAATGTAAACGATGTCAACAGGGACCATCATGAACGTAATGAAAAAGAATTAGAGTTGATGGTAAGTGTTCTGGTTGCCACGGCATTCAAGAAGATGAATCCATTTATGCTTCAGAAATGCGGCTATGCCTGCCTTTCCATTGCTTCCCCTAATATAATGTGCAAATGCGAACGCACAGCTTAAGTCTGTCCTTGCGTCTTCAGCTCGATCAACAAGGCACTTTGATTTTTCAGGATGTTGTTTCCAGTCTCTGCAGTGGTAAATTAATGACATTCATTTCTTATCTTTTTACAAGCGGCTCAGGGTAATAGTTTGTACGAATTCCAGGAGAGGCAGTACCATCCTGATGTGCATTTCTCATCTTTGTGAGAAGTGTACACTTAGCATAAACTCCTCATCTGTAAAACGAGAGGGCTGAACTAGATGATTGTTAAAGTCTGCTCCTACGTGTCTATGGTTCTCGCATTAGCGTCATTTTTATTGACCCCCATCCTCCCAAGATTCTCCGAGTGACGCTTCATTGTGGAGTAGTGTGCAATTACTTAGGGAGAAGGAAATAGCCTATGCCCTATTTTTAAAGTAGGAAACAAATTCTGTACTGTACAATTTAGTATTAACTTTGTTAGCATACATTTCACACTTGGTGAACATTCAATCTATTTGGAATTTGGGGGATGCTTTGCCTGCAATCTTTTTTCTTTTTATCACAAAGGAAGAAATAGCAGCAAATGAGTCACATCTTGTAATTTCCCCTTTACTGCATTTGGTTGGCGCCCTTGTCATTGGGATACATGGATTCATAATCATCTAAGATTAAAACGACGTTTGGCTTTTCAAGTGTCAGAACGAAAACTGAACTAAGAAACGTAGCTCATCTCTTTGCCCACACCTTCCACCTTTTCTCTAGTGAGATGGAAGCTGCATCACTAAAGTATGCAATTTACTTTGCTCCAACTTTAAGAAACTACAAAGTTGTCACCCATTGTGAGAATTCTCACCAGCTGAAAGTTAACATCACCATTTTTTTTTTCAAACCACAGAATATAATGAAAGGGCTCTGAAAATCACATGCTTCACCAATACACCTCATTACAATGAGCAGGCTCAAATCTAAAAGTTTGTTTAGAAGTTACAGAGATTGTACGTCCAATAAATGAACAGGGTGCTGTAATTTAGATGCTAATTTGCTCCATGCTGACGTTAATGCATAAAGCAATGAAGCTCTATAATAGATGGAAATACAACCAAATCTGTGGAACCCACAGGCATTGGCTTACAAGACAGCTGTGCAGTTGACAAGTAACATGAGCCTTATGTGAGAAGAAGGGGAAAACGTAAGATTTGCATATAATTATTGAGATCATGCAAATGTCAGTTATGAGGAGGAAAAAAAAACACACACACAGGCATCTCACTGTTAAATCCTGACAGTTGGCATCACTGAAGAGCTCAAATACGTTGGAGTACCAGTTGGCAGAGGGTCATTAAAACAGAATTTGCAGAGACATTAACTCCCTCACTTTTCTTTGAGTGACGTTTTGCTATTAATAGTTTGCAGAGGCTCTGCAGAAAACATATTAATAAGAGAAACTGTAATGGGGACACCTACAGCTAGTGTAAATGCAGTAAGGGGCACCCAGGAAGCTGCTCTCTAATGGATTAGCATGGAGCTATCAATGTGTATATCCGAAGTGAGGAGAAAGTGTAATGACAAGCAAGAAGAGTTGAATAATACAATGTGATATTTGGAAGTTAGGAAGGAGAGTGATTAATTTGAGCCCCTTTTCTTATTAATCTCATTCCCAAATCATACTCCACAAGGATCTTCCCCAAACATCCAGCTTCCAGAGTTCGTAGGAAATTTACAATGACGAGTCAAGGAAATCGACTACATAATTACTAACATGGCGTTAATAAAACCTATATACTTTATTGTGTATATTGAAAAAGATCAGTTGGTCTTCATGTTTTGTTTTCTGTCTTTTTTTTTCATCCCTTAAGATAAATGAACACTTAACACAACCTAGAAGTGCTCCCGCCAGAGATGAAAAGAGCACATCTTCAACAGATCCAATCAATTTACCAAATCAAGCTGAGGGGCTAGAGAAGGACATCTGCAGTGACGTATGCACTGACCCGCTCCTGAGGGCTTGGTCCCCAAGTGCATCTGCAGGAAGCTCCTTGAAGCGAGATTTTTACTGCGATGACAAGTCTTCCCCAGGAAACGAGTGTGGTTATGAACTCGCAGAGGAAATTGCTTCAGCTATGGAAGAAATCAAGCCAACTTTGCAAGATGCTGGTGATGGTGAATTAAAGCCATCGTGTACTGGCAGCACGGAGGAATTGGATGATAATGCGAATCCAGCCCATGAGAGGGGTGGAGGGTGGATAGCCTGTCCTTTCTCAGATCAACGAATGGCAGGCAGCCTTAAGAAAAAACATAAAGGAAAAGATAAGAAAACTGAAACAAAAGCTAGGGAAAGCTTAAGGAGGGATTTATATTCCGATGAATCTGTGTATCCAGAAGCTCCAACAGCAAAAGGATCTTCCGAGAAAGATAATGGCCGGAGTGAGGGTAAGGACGAGGAGAGAACACATTTAAATCTTCATGAAAGAGGAAAGAGCTTTCAGTCAACTTTTCATGGCCCTCAAAGGAAGACAGGCTGCCTTGAAACGAGCACGGAATTGATAAGAGCTAGTAGCTCAGACCCAACTAATCTATCGAGCAAAAAGACCACGATTCCCAGCCAGGAGGTGGCTGCAGTTAACTCACCAAGGACACATTTAAGCTGGGAAAAAGTTGGGTCTACAACCCCAGAGCATGAATTCACTGCCAGCGTAGGCTCCCCTTGGGAAGGCATCCCCGGAAGGGTTTCTTCACCAAGAATCGGAAATTCTTTGAAGAATGATTCTCCTTTCCGCGTTGAGGAAGAAAAATCAGATTGGATTAATCCTGAAGATCAGAATAAGAATACACAGCATAAACACAATTGGAATGTTCTGGAAAGTCAGGGGGATGCAAGAGGGAGTAAGACAAATATAGCAGAGCAGACCAAAGAACAAGCGCCTTGTGAGGACACGGGGGAAACAAGAGATAACACAGGGCGCTTGAAAGGTACGCCTCCAGAAGACTTGTTTACCTGCCAAGACACAGGGAGCTGTGCACTGTCTTCTCTAACTGATCTCGGTCCTAGCGAGAAAGCAGGTACAGCTTGTATAATTAAGACCACATCTGAAAGTGTTCTAGAAAGCATGTCTGTTAGAGAAAAAGCAATAATTGCCGAGCGACCTCAAGAGACAGCACGAAGTGACAGGCCCATCAAGGAAAAGGAAACAGCGTTTGATCCACATGAAGGGAGTAATGATGACTCACATTACGTCCTTTGTCAACCGGGTGCTGTAGGTGTACACTATGACAATGATTTTGAAGAGGAATCACATGCAGGTGTTTGTAAAGTACATGTAGAGGAAACGGAGAAGGGAGACACCATGTCTGAGTATGAGCCTGGGAAGACATGTGACAGGGAAAAAGGGGGCAATGGGAACATCACATCCGTAGAATTCTCACAGGTCATTACAGGGCACCATAAAACAGCTTCAAAACTAGATTTACAGTTGAAAATGTTGCCAACAGATGCAAAAATATTTCCAGAATATAGAGATCATGGGCATGTCCAAGAATTATCAATGAAAACCGATTTCCATTCGGCTCCTTCTGCTTTTAACTCGGGCACTCACAGGGCTTCTCAGAATGGTTCTCACATTTCCAATCACCATGCTACAACTTCAATGCCATCTGACGAACAGGCGACCGGCGTAGAGAATCCAATTCCTACCATGACTATCCAATCTATTTCTACCGAATCAGACTATAATTGCAAACTGACAAATGAAATCCAGGGTAGTGAAAAGTACCCACAACCTGAGGGAGTTTTTAAAAACTTGGGAGTCGTGTCAGCCAGTAGTCGAAAAGAAATATGTGTAGACCAGAGAGAATGCAGTGCAGAAAAATCCCAAGGGCCAGTGATATTAATCAGTGAACCTATGGAAAGCAAGGAAGAGGCCAGATGTGGAAATGAAGGACCACTAAACTCTGGACAATCATCCTCTTCAGGTGACAAGGAATGTAACAATATCGCCTCCCTTAGTGTCCCATCCCAAGAAAATCACACTCAAAGCAGTGAATCTCTGCTTTCAAAATATACCGACTCTAAAATATCTTACATCCTTTTGTTTCTGGTATTTCTTGTTTCCATCTACCACTTTGACCTAATGACCGGCTTGGCGTTCTACCTTTTGTCGTTGTACTGGCTGTACTGGAAGGGGGAGAGACAAACGGAGCCTGTCAGAAAGAAGTAACCCTGGTGATATTACCAGTCTCTCTTAAAACGAAAGCTATTCAGTCCCAAACAGTTGGACTGGTGAAAGAGACTATTCATTGTTCATGGAGCTAGTGCAGTTTTTCTCTTGAAGGATCATTTAAAAAGGAATGCGTATGAAGTTTGCTCCTTCATATAAGTAATTATTCTATATAGGACCATTATGTTTGGATCATTAAATACCTATATGAATATGAGATCTGAAGCACGTCAAGTTGAAATTAGGTACAGCTGTTGCTCCTTAGCAGGTTATGAAGTGGCAATGCTTCATGTCTCTTCACTAGTTAAAGTGCCATTTCTTGCATTCATTTCTTTTGCAGTAAAGCTTCATTTTTTTCCCCCGAGAGTATTTTCCCCTTCCAGTTTTTAAAAATAGATAAAACATGGACAATGCCAGGAGGACTGTTTTTGGTCTTTAGTATTGAACATGGGCTATACATTTACCCCTGGATCATTTATCATCATATTTTGGTAGATCAAATCTTTCACCTTGCATTTCATATGTCTAAGAGCAACACTCCTGTATTTTGAAAAGGGTAAACTTAAACAGAAGAAGCACAACATGTTTGCATGGAATAGTACTTATGCACACATCCTTTGCATTTCCTCTTTACCCATGGCAACCGAACCTCACCAGGCAAATCTGACCATGACTGAGACAATTGCAAGATTATCCTTCAATTCTGCACTGTTTTGTGGGTTGCCTGTCTTTAAGAAATAGTTCTCCCTTATAAAAGGATACTGAGTAACCCCGCTGATCAATTTCAATGTCAACTATTTTAGGGGTTGAAAGCTTGAAGGAAAAGCCCCACATGGATTGCTTAAGATGTTTTAACCACGAAACACACAGTATTGTTGTATAGTTAGTTACAAAACTTAACCTTCTAAATAAACCCTATTGTCCATATTTGTAGCAAGAAAATAGTAAAAGAGATTTCCAAATGAACTATTTGTTTTATTTGGAAGTATTTTTGTTTTCAAAGCACAATTTAACCATTTTATAGTATAGAACAGTAAATCATCACCCAGGGTGCATTTAGAAACAAACAGTTACTTATTGGTGGCGTTTGTTATGTGGCTGTCAGGTTGTTAGGAGCTCACACACTTTAAGTAGGCAAATAGGTAGGGATGCGAATCTTGGAAAGAAGTAAAAAAAACTGGTATAAGAAAAGTTTGGGCTACTGTCCTTGGCTAAGTGTATGAAAAAATGGTACTAAACATTTTAGTCATGTAGAGATAATGCAAGAATTCACACTCAATAGACTTTAATAACCCTTGCACTTTAAACAAAACCTTGCACTATTCTCCACGGCCAGGCACTTTCTCCTACACTATGCATTCACACGGCGGTTCTCCACCTTCCTAACGACCCTTTCATACAGCTCCTCATGTTGTGGTGACTCCCCCACCATAAAAGTATTTTCGTTGCTACTTCATAACTGTCATTTTGCTACTGCTATGAAATGGGCGACCCCTGTGAAAGGGTGGAATGGCCCCCAAGGGGTACGCGACCCGCAGGTTGAGAACCACTGTGTTAAAGTGAACCTCAGGGGGGAGACATAGGCATGCACTGTGATACTTTTGAACAGACTGAAATGACGGAAGCAAATCACCTAGCAAAGGTCTCCTTGGAAGATTCCTTTTCCACGGCAACTTCTTTGATGCACATATAAGACTGATACTCATAGAAGCAGAGCAATGTGTGTGTGGCTCAAGTCAAGGAGCAAAGCTTGTCTTTGCATCTAATTCTGCAGAACTGAGGAATATGCATTTCTGGGGGGACAAAAGGAGAATGAAGAGCTTAAGCTACTTATGCCTGGTAATCAATGATATTCTTAATTGCCTTTAGGTAAGCAACTGTTCCAAATCCCCTTTTGCATGCATTCCTTAAGTCCCATTCAAACTGAGTGCTTGACTTCAATGGCTCAGTAGAACAAATACAAACATCCTCAAGTAGAACTTAAGGCAAATATTTGATTATTTGAGAAAGCATATTTTCATTAAATACAAGTGGAATGCTGTAGGCATTTCCTAGAATGTTATCTCTAATATTGCTACCCTGATAATTTTGTTGGCACATAAATTACAATAGAACTTAAGGTAGCATTACTTCATTGCTTAATGGCCTGGTTTTTGCATTCTACTTTAAGAGTTTAAGTTCACAGGCCCTATCTTATCGATGCAAAGACTAATATTGCATTGCTTTATGAACACAGGTGCCTATATGTAATGATTCCCTTTATAGACCCATGTAATGTCTTTTATCTTTTTTATTTGACTTTTCATAAGTTTAACCTTCTAAACCCTGTCATACAAATTTGTAGCATGACAAGAATTGTTTCAAAGGATTTAAACTTTGTGATTGTATACAAAAGGGCTTCAAAAAGTTTCTGGGAAAATTCCATTATCTTTCAATTCCAGTTTTCCAGGAACCTTTTAAAGCATCTTTCCATTTTTCTGAAAGGTAGAAATAATCGGTGATTTAATGCTTTTCCAAAGACTAATTATGAAGAGCTTGAAATAAAGTCCTAATTACTCATAAAGCTATTGCTAGGTAGAGAGATGGATTTTTGGAACTTTTTTTTTTGGTGACATCATTACAATGACTATGAGAGAATGATCTTTGGAAGCTCTGAAACATCATGATGAGAGGCCTTTGTTACCATAGCCGCCTCCACCATCTTTCTCCAGGATTGGTTAAGTGTCTCTCCCCCCCCCCCAACCACCAAAAAGGTATTTCAAGAAGGAAAGCCAGGAGTTACCCTGTACCGTGGCTTCCTAAACTGGGTAAGAACTGTGATATAGTAGTCATCCACTTGTATCTCTCTGGGGCTTTTGACTACTAGAAATTGTGTTCTAAACATATAGTAACAATTTAAGAAACTATAGCTAGTAAAAACATTTACTTTAGAAAAGTTCTTATATGAACTATTTCAATAGGAGGCTTCTCAAAGTCAGTAGGATGACACCACCCTCAGAGTTAAAGACCTTTGGGTCAGGGCGGTGGTTTTGTCTTCCCTGGAGTGGAAATACACTGATGCTTTCCTTGTTAAACAGAAAACTTAAAAGTAGCCAGACCAAGATTTGTCAGTAAGCAGCATATTTCAGTTTTCTCAAGTAGTATTCATAGTTCTTTCTTATATATTATTTGTATTCCTGAATATTGTTACCAGTCATCAGGCCTGGTGTCTTCTGTTTTAGGCGAATATTTTGCACACAAAGCAATGTAACCAAACACAACATTGGAAAAGTAGCATCAGCACAAGTCAGCACTTGGATGGCAGAGCCAGTGCCTCCAGTGCTGGTTCACCTACTGGTTTCTGTACCAGGGTCTCTGATTTCATTGAATGAAGAAACTGAACTACCTAATAGAGGCCACTTCTATTGCTTGCATCCCGATTTAGCCATTTCCAGTGGAACTGAGGAATAAGATTGATTTGAGTCTTTCTCCAACAAGATATGAAAGAAATATGGCATCATGTTTCTCCAGCATCTTCACCATTATATGTCATTTATGATGAATTCAAAAAAGCCAAACAAAACAACAGCGACAACAACTCCGTGACATCAATGGATTATGACTCATAATGACACTGTAGGACAGAGCAGAACTGTCCTTTTGGGTTTTTGAAGCTGAAAAGCTTTACTGGAGCAGGAAGCCTCATCTTTACCCCGGGAAAAGACTTTTTTTTTTTCCTAGCAGCCTAACTTTCAGTTAACAGCCCCTCATGTCACCACTACTCAACAAGGGCTCATATCCATATGAACAGAACTGTTTAAAATGTCTTATTTTTATTTATTTGAATAAGTTCATTTCTGTACTTTTTCTATTTTCAGAAATAATTCTTAATAAATATCATGGCAGCACGACTGGCTTTTCATCTGTTAATAATACTTGGCCACTAATCCAATATGTTTCTATTTCTCCAAACCTTTTTAAATGGCGAATCTAATTTTCACTAGTCTTTGAGTCTCACTGCGATTGCTTACATATTGTATAAGAAATGCCAACACTGCTCTAAAAAATCCACCTTTTGAAATGTTGCCTCATTTCTGTTCTTTTATTTGTTAAAGGCATAAATATTCCCTTCAATTTTCAAAGTCTGAAACAATAAATTCTGAAAAATTTAACAACAAAATCCTTAAGTCATTTATTTGAATATCCAATTCTTTATATACATGATAATAAAGTAAAGAGGGATGTAAGTAAATCAATAGTGGATTACAGGCAAATTTTTTTTTATTTGGCTATGATATCTCCATGATCTGATTTTGGTCCCAGTGTTTGCTGCCTAATTAAGTTATTTGTTTTGGATAAAATTGGTGTGTCTCTAACTTATCACCCACCTGAAGTTTCCAACCTTATTTCCCATTATTCCTTCCTAATCCCTCAACATTTCATGCTTACTTGTTCCTCTATAACGTCCCTTCTACTAAGAAAACACGTTAAGCCTCCTCTCTACCTCTTCAAGTTCTACGAAGTCTTCGATGTCTAGCTCAAGTTCTCTACTTCTTAAAATCTCCTCCTGTGTCAGCGGCATCCCTCTGCATTCAGGTCTCACTGATATTTAACGCTTCATTTAGTATATACTGGGCATTTGACTCATCATTTTGCCCAGACGTTCACCTCCTTCAGCAAAGAGGCAAGAGTTTCCACAACCCTTCTATCAGTTTGATGTGAAGATCTATAAAGATCCTCATCAACACTTGCAAAATAGAAATAGATATATTGCAGGGAGGTTTCTTTCTCTCCTGCCCCTGGAAGTATGTAGATGGGCCCCTAGTTATAGATGATTGTTTTAGTTAAGAAAAAACTAGGATGCTTTAACCAACTCCTGAAGATAAGGTAAAACGAGGCAAAGAAAACATGGAGTAACTAGTGAGGTGAGTATGAGTATAATGAATATTGGATATGAGGAAGGGAGAAATGAGTATGTTTCTTTTTATCATCAATGAAATTGGTTTTCTGTGTTTATTAATTCTTCCCAGCGCAAGAAATGTTTCCTCATTTTCCTTGCACGAAATAATACACAGATTCTGCATTAAGCTATATAGAATGCATTCTTGAAACCATTGGCTTGTGGATAATCAATAGAAAAAATGTTTTTACATAGAGTCGGCCAGTAGCTTAAACCCCACAAACATCACAAGGCATCAAGTGCAAGAAACTCAATCCTCCAACTGCTGCCATGCCCTTTAGAAATGGCACATCTGCTAATTTCACACCTGTGCCATATGTCAAGTTCTCAGGTAAGCAAATCTAAGCAGAACTCGCAAAAGTAAGTCACTGGATTTTTGCAAAAGAAACTATTTTCCTGGTTATCACATATGCTAGTGTATGAATGTATACATTGTATATGCCAATATTATTATATTATTCCAATATCCTTAAAATGACAGTGACAATGACAATATCTATTAATACTGTGTAGAATTATGTCTCTAATGTGTGATGTTTGATTCTTTCCTGGAAGAAATTAATTCTATCATGCTACATGTTAACACAAAGATATGCGTATTTTTGAGATGGAATTCAAAGGAAGAGTGCATGCCCTGGAAATAAAGTAGCATATGCCATACGACAGCTTAAAACCACCAACAATTAGTCTCGAAGACTTACACAACAGTCAGGTAGATGCCTACTCTATGGTAGACTTCATCGATATAATTTTTTGGTTTTACTTAATTCTGAGTGGAAACAGATGTAAAATTTCTTAAAGACACATTCTATTAAGATATAATATATTAATATTTATAATATGAAATATACTTTATATTTCTGAGCAGAAAGAAGCGGCTCAGCATTCATTATAAGAGGCTACAAATTCTCTTTGTAAACCCCCAAATCAACCATTGTCTCCTTTTAGAAAATTTATGTTAAAGTTTATAAAAAAAATTTATCCAAAGGGTAATTATAAACATGTTATACAATTACATAATTTTTGTACATGCACTTTAAAGAGATATGAGCATTTTGTTTGTATGCATTAATTATTTCTTTCCAATCCATTGATATATCTCTGGGAAATCTAATTTTCTCTTATCTTCATGCCTGTAAACTTTCCCTGTTCTGAATTGAAATATTCCTGAGTTCTAACTAAAGAAAAGGAGATGTTTAAAGACAGGACAAGATCCTTCGTTTCCTAAACACAGAAATAAAAATGTATTTCTCCTCTGAAAGTTAGAAAAAAATAAGATGAAAAGAGTAGCTCTTATAAGTATCCTTCAAAGTTATTTACTCTTCTTCAATAGTAGAATAAGATCTGAAGATGACACTTGAATTACCTGGCATCTTCTTTGGACTACCTAGTCTCATTCCTATCTTTAAATTATTATTAAATTAAAATGGGATGGCTGATTTGTTATCGCATCAGAACATAAGGTATCTATCTAGTAGCTGTCTGAATCATCTAGTGCTTATAGCATTGATATCTATACCTAAGGAGCTATCAGGGTAGTGTTGGGTAAGCATTGGGTTGCTAACTGAAAGATCAGGGGTTCAAAGCTACAGGCTGCTCTTAGGGAGAAAGCTGAGGCTGTCTGCAAAGATTTGCAGCATGGACCTTATATAGGGTCGCTGTGAACTGGAATCAACTTGATGGCTGTAAATTTGGTTTGGCTTTATATCTATATCTATCAAAGTAGGCATCGCTGTTTCTAAGGAGTGTCCTGGTTGTGCCACTTCTAAGACTTACTATTTGTTTTTCTGAAAATCCATGGTACTTTCAATAATTTTTACCAACATCATATTTCAAATGTGTCAGCTCTTCTCAGGCTTTCTTATTCACGGTCCAGCTTTCTTGGGCACATGAGGCACTATGAAATACCATGACTTGGGGTAGGAACACCTTTGTCCTCCATTTGATCTTTTTGCTCTTGAGCACTTTCATCATGTCTTACACAGTTGATTTTCCCCATGGAATATGCCATTTGATCTTACCGCTGCTTGGACATTGATTGTGGATACAAGTAAATAAAATCTTAATAACTTTTATAGTTTCTCCACTTATCATGATGGTGTCTATTGGTCCAGCTGTGAGGATTATGGTTTTCTTTATGTTGAATTGTAAGCCATACCAAAGGCTATATAGTCTGATCTTCAATAGTAAGTGGTTCAAGTTCTCCTGGATTTCAGCAAACAAGGTTAAATCATCTGCATATTGCAGGTTGCTAATGACTCTTCTTCCAACCCAGATGCTACGTTGTTTTTTATACAGTCCAGATTCTTGGATCATTTGCTTAGAGTACCTATTGAATGAATGTAGTCAAAGAATACCTGCTTTTTAAAGCTTTCCTGATTTTAAACCATGTGGTCTACCTTTGTTCTGTTGGAATGACTGACTCTTGATCTCTGTAACTTGTTTCACATAAGCACAATTAAGTGTTCTGTAAGTCCCTTTGTTTGCAATGTTATTCATATTTTTCTATAATTAATGAAGTTAATGCTTTTGCACAGTTAAAAAAACAGAAGCAACAATCATGGATTAAAATCAAGCAACGTGTGCATCAGGTTGCATACGCTCACCAAATGTATTCAAACTATGGTGAGCAAATAATCAGAGAAGTTGTATTATATGAAGAAGAATGCAGAATCAGGGTTGGAGAAAAACTAACAACCAGAAATATGCAGATGATATAACATTGCTCACTGAAACTGAGGAGGACTTGAAGCACTTGATGAAAATCAAGGATAACAGCCTTCAGTATAGATCCCAACTAATAAAGAGCAATAACCTCACGACTGGGCCAATTAGTAACATCATGATAAATGAAGAAAAGATACACATTGTCAAGGAATTTGTCTTACTTGGATCCACACCAATGCTGTATTAGTTATTACAGTGCATCCACTTCTCCTGTGCTTCACAAATTGGGAAACTCAACAGAAAAAATAAAAAACAAAATAGAAATACATAAAATAATAATAATATAACGATAAAAATACAAATAATGAGTCAGAAAGAAAGACTCCCATCAATATTTTAAAAACCAGGGAAGAAATTTTTGTCATGGAACAAGTAAGAGATAACTGCACCCACACCAAATTCAGGTTATGTCTACATGGGGGTCAATTAGCCAATATCGAGTTCAATCCAGCATAATCAAGATTTCAATGGTCTTTGCCTGACAGCAAGGCTGTTTGAGACTCATGTCTGTGGCTACAAGGGATTTGCCAGTGGCTCTGCTGATGGGTATTGTGCTTCCACTGTCCTCTACCAATTGGGTGTTCATAATTTTAGCTCTGATATTTTTCTCTTCACCATAATTGAGTTTTGTAATTATCATCTTTGGATAACACAAGCTGGTGTGCTTCTTCTGTATGGAGTTATTTGACTCCTTAGTTATATGACTGCTTATTTTAATACAAGCCTTTAAGACCCCACACATTATTCCAATTGATAGACGGGCACCATCTACTTTCTTCACCACACTTTGCTTTAGCACCCTTATCTTCAGTGATAATTTTATGACAGTGAGTATTGAGAAGGACCATGTCAGAATTAACTGTTCTTGAATTGGGCCTAGAGTTAAGTAACAGCCCAGAATCCATCTACTTGTCCATAGAGTTTGTATGTTTCAGGTTTACTTTGACAGTTGTAATAAGACAAATCAAAACCCTACAAGACCAACTGCACCAAGAGCAGCCATAAGCTAACCAGCAATCAAACAAACAGACCACACAGAAAGACGAAAGAAAGAAAGAAAGAAAGAAAGAAAGAAAGAAAGAAAGGAAGGAAGGAAGGAAGGAAGGAAGGAAGGAAGGAAGGAAGGAAGGAAGAAAGCCAAGCTACAAGCAGGAAAGTAAAAACCCATATAAACAAAGAAGTACAGCATTGTTAATCACCACCCTGTGTGATAACTGCACAATTATCATCATCAATTTTCTCAATGACCCAGCACGCAAGACACTGTTAGTCTGAGCATAGTTTGACCTTGAGCTGCAACCCAGGAGTTTTTGGCCCACAGAGTTTGATCTCCCATTCGATTGGCCCTAAGCATCGGGGATTGATGACAGGGGAGACCTTCCTGGGTCAGTTCTTCCAAGTCCAGATTCCTGTTCAATGGATCAGAACCTGTTGTGCCACTGCAAGGTGGACATCAAGGTACTATATATATGGTGAACCTGAGTCTCTTTTCATTGGAAACTCAACCAGCCAGGGGTTCTCCCTGAGGTTCAATAACTGCCACATCCACAGTCCTGGGGCAGCCACTCTCTGCTTTCTCCCCCATCCAATACCCCAGTCCTCAGTCCAAGGGTGCAGGCAGCTTCGAGGCAGGGTTCAGTTCATTCAATGGGACCTCTGTGTTAAGTCCATGCTGCCTGCAAGGTCAGCGTCCATGATCATCATGGTGCTTAGTCCATGGTGTGATTCATCAAAGGTTGGGTAGAAAAGTATTTGTAGTGTCTACTCAGGAACATAAAATCCTGCCTATTGTCCCCCTAGGTTCTCTACCCTCATTGTTTAGCACCCCTTCCCACTGTGTGGCTAGTTCTTCCCCTTCACCGATCATACTCACCAACGGAACCATCAGTGTCTTCTCCACAATGTAGATCGTCCCCTCTCCTGGCCTTGGTTTGAATTTCTGGTAAGCTTCTCCTTCCATTCCTATTGGGGGAGGGGGCGGGGTGGGTGATACATTTGTTCAGCCTTGTTTCCATGTTCTATACACTCAAGTGGATGGTCATGTCCCAATTCCTTCCTCTTAAAGGAGAAATGCCAGGCAATGTTGGGTTTCCTTATCAATGTTGGCCCTTGGAAAGTGTGCAAAAGGAAAATGACTTATGATTCATGGCCGGTAGATAGCCTTCTCTCCTTTTGTTTTAAAATTGGTTCCTAAGATTTGTTTAATTGGTGTTTATTAATATAGTTCTAGGCTCAAACAATACTTGTCCTTTTGTGATCAACTTACTTCACTTGACATAATGATTTTCAACTCCTTCCATATCATGCAGTTTTCAATGCTGGTTTTGGGAGATGAATAGTAGTCCATTGTGTGTGCACACCATAGTTTCTTTATCTATTCTTCCACTGTTGGGTATTTGGGGTGCTTCAAGTTTCTTGCTGTTGTGAATTGTGCTGCTTCGAACATGGAAGAGCACCCTTCCATCCATGTTGTGCCTCCTATTTGCTTAGGATATATGCCTAATAGTGATATTGCTGGATCTTATGGGATTTCAATTTCCTGTTGCTTTAAATATCACCATATCATTTTCCACAATCCCCCAGCAGTGAATATGAGTTCCAATCTCTCCACATCCTCTCCAGCATTTGTTGTTTTCTGTTTTGTTTTTATTTAAGCTAGCATTGTGGGTAAATAGTATCTCATTGTGTTTTTAATTTGCATCTCCCTGATGACTAGTGATTGCGAGCATTTTTTTCATATGTTTGTGAACCATTGGTACTGCACATATGGTGAACTATCTGTACATATATTTTCCCAGTTCTTAATTGGGCCCCTTGTTATTTTCTTATTGACATATTTTAGAGTTCTCTATAGTTTGGCAATTAGCCCTTTGTCCAGTGTGTCATTGGTAACAATTATCCCCCTATCTGTGGTTTCTCGTTTAACTCTCCTAAAGAAGTCTTTTGATGTGGATAAGTGATGGAATTTTAGCATGTCCCAATCATCAATCTTGTCTTCTGCTGTGTGTGCCTCATCCGTTATACTTGATAGTCTATGTCTGCCCTGCAATAGGGCCCATACGTTTGTTACAGCCTTCTCATTTTTTTTTTCCAGCCAGCCTTCTCATTGATGATCCTGAGAGCTTTGGAGTTCACTTTTAGGTCTCTAATCCATCTTCAGTTTGTTTTTGTGCCTGGCGAAAGGTATGGGTCTTGTTTCATTCTTTTGCATATGGAAATGCAGTTTGTCCAACACCATTTGTTGAAGAGGCTGTCTTTCTCCCATTGGATATGTTTAAGTCCTTTGTTAGAAAATTAGATGCTTGTAGGTTGATGCATTTATGCTTTGGTTTACTGTTCAGATCCATTGGTCCATGTGTCTCTCCGTGTACCGGTACCATGCTGGTTTAACAACTGTGGTTATGTAGTAAGTTTTTAGGTCTGGCAGTGCTAGGCCTCTTTGTTGGTTCTACTTTTTAAGAAGTTATTTGCTATCCTGGGTCTTTTGCCTGCCCATATGAAACTGGTAATTAGGTTTCCCATTTCTTTAAAGAATTTTTGTGATTATAATTTGTATGGAATAGTATCTATAGATTGTTTTAGGTAGCATTGTCATTGTCATGATATTAAGTCTGCCTATCGATTAGCATGGATTATACTTCCATTTATATAGGTCCCTTTTAGTTCTTTGTGGTAATGTTCTGTAGTTTTCTCTGCATTCATTCGTTTCTTTAAATTTATTCCTAAATATTTAATCTTTTGTGTGGTTATTGTAAATGGTATTGATTTCTTTATGTCTTTTTGGTAGCTCTCTTCACTGGCATACAGGGATCTGACTGATTTCTGTCTATTAACTTTGAATCCTGCTACCTTGCCAAATTCCTCAATTGTTTACAGCAGGCTTTTAATGGAGACTTTTGAGTTTTCTATATATAGAATCATATCATCTGTGAATAGGGAGAGTTTCACTTCTTCTTTGCCTATTTGTATTCCCTTGGTTTTTTTTGTTGTTGTTGTTGTTGTCTGATGGCTCTAGCTAAGTCTTCCAGCATGATGTTGAATAAGCGTGGTGAAAGGGGGCATCCTGGCCCAGTCCCTGTTTTCAGTGGGAATGTTTCTAGCTTTTACCCATTGAGCACGATGCTGGCTATTGGTTTCTCATACATGGCTTTTATCATGCTGAGAAAATTTCCTTCTATTCCTATTTTGTTGAGTGATTTGAACAGAAATGGATGTTGAATATTGCCAAATGCCTTTTCTACATCTATTGATACGATCATGTGGTTTTTATTTCTTGCCTTTTTTATGTGGTGAATGTTTTTCGAATGTTGAACCATCCCTGTATATCTGAAATGAATCCCACTTGGTCACGGTGAATTATTTTTTGATATGCTGTTGTCTTCCATTGGCCAAGATTTTGTTGAGAATTTTATCATCTATGCTCCTGAGGGACATTGGTCTATAATTTTAAATCTTTGTGAAGTCTTTGCCAGATGTGGGTATCAGAGTTATGCTGGTTTCATAGAATGCGTTTGTACGTTTGTTGTTTTTTCTATGTTCTGGAAGAGTTTATGTAGTATTGGTGTCAGAACTTCCTTGAATATTTGGTAGAATTCTCCTGTGAAACTGTCGGGTTCTGGGCTTTTTTGGTTGGTAGTTTCTTAAAGACCTGCTCTATTTCATCTATTGTTATAGGTCTGCTGAGCTTTTTAATATCTGTTTGCTTTAATTTGAGTGGGTATGTGTTCCTAGGAATCTGTCCATTTCTTCTAGATTGTCGAATTTGTTTGTTTGAGTACAGTTTTCATATGTGTGTTATTATTCTTTTTGCTTCATTTGGATCTGTTATAATGTCACCCCTTTCATCTCTTATTCTGAGTAAAGACTGCAAATCTTCATGGGAGTAGAAAGCCTCCTCTTATTACCACGAAGTGACTGATGGGTTTAAACTGCTGACCTTGCAGTTAATAGGCTAACGCGTAACTACTACACCACCAAAGCTCCGAGTGAGCTTCTCAAAAGGTATATTTGAAGTGCAGATCTCTGGTGTCAATTCTCATAAGGATACAGATACTGTTTTTTTCTCCCTTTGTTCTTCTGTGGATATACACCATGCTCATTTCTATAGATTTATAATAGAATTTGCTATCTGGGAGGTGAGTTTCTTTGTTGTTCCTAAATATTCTTTAGCACTTGGGCCTTTGATCGTCTGTGTATTGTTGGACAGGTTAAGAAATTTCACACAAATAAAAAATCATGATACATAAGAATTTGACTGAGTGCAGACATTAATTTATGAATTAATGCCTCAAAAATGGAATCTTTTAATAAACAGTATATTTAATTTAATTAATTTTTATATTGATCATGAGTTATGATTTTTTCTATGATTATGTTACATATCTATATTTGGATTTACTTCTAAGTACCTAATTGGATTTACTTCTAAGTACCTAAGTACCTATATTGCTATTTTGAATATAATTAATTTTTCCTCATTATATGTTCCCTTTGGTAATTATCAGTATATTAAAAAAACTATTGATTTTTATGTATTTACTTAATCAGCTTAACTCTGTTTTGTTCTGCTTGTTATTTTCTACACATTTTCATAATTCTCTCGATGGTGTATAGAAACACAGTCTTTATATATTTTTTTATGTAGCTTGCCATTTTTTTAGTTTCAGTTAATTTAATTATTAAAATTTTTAAATGGTAGTTTTACTGACAGAGAATTCATATGTCATACAATTCAATCATTTAGTCATACTAAAAATTATACAATTATTAATCAAAGCAATCTTAAATTTTTAATTTATTTTTAAACAATTTATTCTTTTTTTCGTCCTCTAGAGATGACTGTATATTGAGCTACTTTATCTCAAATTATTCCTCTTTGTAAACCTCTGTATACAATAAACCTAATATTTGTAAGTGGTTTGAAATATATTTATACATAATATTTTATTTGTTTCCTTGCTTTCTCATTCTGTTTGTACTTCCTCTCTAGCACATGAATTATCTGCAGACAATCAATCTTTTGTTGGGGTTTATTATATAGCCTTTTATTAATGATTTCAAATTAAATTTAGAGTATTGCTAGAAAAAATGCCTCTTTAAGCATGCTACTTTTATGGCCTCCTCTATTATCAATTTGATTATTTGTACACATATTTTATGCATATATTTGATTAGCCTTCTTTAGTTTGTTATTTCAAACCATATTGTAGTTAACATTTATTTTACTTCAACTATCATTACTTAAATTCTACCACTTATAATATGAATGCCCACTCCTCTTTGTATTTATGTCAGTTTTTCTTTAAATATTTCAAAAAACTATGTTGTTAGTTCCAAATAAGTTCATGAATATTGCTATTTGTTAGAAAATTATTGTCTTCATTTTTGTATATTATGTCATTCCTAATATTTTGTCTGAAATTCTATCATCCTATGTATGTTGCTCTATTAGTTTTCTTATGGCTAGTATTTTTATAATGCAGCTTCTCTCACCACCTTTGTAACACTCACCAGAAATGTGTGGCTACAATTTTAAAATACATAACCTGAAATTTGTGTATGAGTAGTTGAATCTGATCTCTTAACATCATTTAGACATCTATTAGATTTTAACTTAATTTTACTAAATTATTTTGAGTTTTCTGTTTTTATATAGACATAAGAATATATTTATTAACCCTTAGGAGAGAAGAAACTGTAAACACTTTCCTTCCTCTGCTGCTTTATAAGTGAAATATGCCACTTCAATTCTTCTAGTTGTTATGCCTCACTATACATCCATATATTCATATATATGAGTTTCAAAATCATAGATAATTTGAATGGAAAGATAATGGTCCCCCCCCAAAAAAAACTTTTATAAAACCATTGTCTTAAACATTTTTTCCCTAATAAAATCATTTATATTTTCTGTCACTCAAAAAAAAAGGATCCTGGCATGTTTTAATGATCCCATATTGCTATTAGTGTCTAAGTTCTTCCTTTTCAGAAACCTTACTCAACAGATATGTCATTATCATATTTAAACTGAATAATTAAATTTACAAACATTTGATCAAGTTTGGGGTTCACTCTTCTTTCTAACATCGCATGCTCTCTGTCCAGATTTCCTCTTTTTGTTAATAAAGTACATCCCACTAATGGTCATTTTAGTGAGGGTCACTTCATGAAAATCTCCTTTGGTTTAGCTAGCACCAAATGATTCTCTTTGTTGATATTTTCCTGGATCTGACATTCAGGAAGGTCAGCTGTTTTCTCTTACCAGGTTAAGAATGACCTTCATCTCCTGCGTCTTGTATTGCTGTGGAGCATTCAGCTGTTAGCTTAGTTGTTCTTTAGCACATACTCCATGGTGGCATGAGCTCAGAGTCAATACAATTGCATCATATAATACTAGAAATGCTGAAAAAAACTAGAGGCACTAGAGACCTGAGGAAATCAACACACATATTCATGGAGGAAGGAAAATGACTTCAGATATAGTACAATTAGAAGGTCCATCATTAAAACAAGAGGTCAGATTACCCTATAATGAAACCCAGTAAGTCGGCAAGTCTTCCTGTATCTCCTCATAACATACGTGTGTGCGTATAAGCACACTCCTTAATACTTCATGAAACTCTTAAGTAATACTAACAGTCAACACTGAGAATATCTACAGAAAGTCTTTAATATAAAGGACAGATATTTCCCCAATAAAGATAATGACAACATTCAAAACAACTATAACTAATATTCTCTAAGACATAAAAGAAGATATTGCAGACATACTACACAAAAGAACCAAAAGGTATTATGACAATGAACAAAATAATTAAGTAGCTGATTATTTCATAAGAATATAAGAGTCGATAAGGAAAATTGAGAACACTGCAAAAAGAGCAAAATAGAGAGAAAAGATACACTAGAAGATCAGAAGGTTTGACATCTAGATAGTTCAACAATGATACAAATGAGTGACATGTTAATTAAGCAGTAAAGAGTCTTCAGATGGAAGACCATAAGTTTCTGGATTTGAAGGAACCACTGACATCTTTGCAAAAAAAGATGAGACTAGAAAGACAAAAGGACATGCCATCATATCATCTCACAACCTTGAAGACAAAGGCATGACCAATAAAAAATTTTAGAGAGAACATAAATGGATATAATATGTATATTATTGCATAAAGATAATTATATATAGTTACTTTTATTCTGCTCAGCTGCTACAGTGTATGTTTTATTTGAGGATGTGTGTTACTCAACAAATTCTGGAAAATTCCTGGCTATTATTTAGTTAGATACTCATTCCTCGTTGTTCATTCCTATTTTATTTCCTTCTTGAAAGGAATTTCTATCAGGTGTATGTCAAAGTTCCCAGTTTTTCTTCCCTATATCTAAATTGATATTTTGTACTTTGTCACCCCTGTACTCTGCAATTCCTTCACTCTAAATGAATTCCCCAGGTTCTTTCAATTCACTCTTTTAACCGCAAGCTTAACAGTTCAAAGCCACCAATGGCTCCATGGGAGAACATTGAGGCTTTCTGTTCCTATAAAGTGTTACAGTCTTGGAAATCCCACTGTGTAGCTCTACTCTGCTCACAGGGTTGTTATGAGTGAAAATTGAATTAATGGCAGTGATGTGTTTTATTATTTTTATGTTATGAATAGAAAAAGGTATTGGTTAACTATATTATTATGATTCACTTTGGATAAGAGTAAGTCTATTTTCAACTTAGTATGAGGATTTAGCCTAAGCAGAAGCAATGTGAAATTAATTTTCTCAACATTTATGATGCACACATACATTGTATTGCCTTATATTTTTATGGAATTTTAAATATGTAGAACTCAATGCTTGGCTTCAAAGGGAATGAAATAGTTCATTAATGGAGTTTCCAAGACATTTGGTAAAGTGTTTGTTTCATTGCAATCCAAATATTCCCTAGGAATTAAAAATACACCTGCTTCAATGCCTGGGAGGAGAAGGCTTCTCTTGTCACGCATTCTGGATGGTGGTGTTAGAATTAGCAGCATTCGTTTTCTCAGGCATCACAGAACGATCACATGGAAGCAGATAGTGGACGAGTACAGAGCTCACGATTCCAGTGACATCTCAAGCTTCCAAATAGCCAGACACTTTCTATTACCCCACTCCTACTCTCACTTCTTGCATTCGAAGTCTTTGGCATTAGGAGTTTCTTGCTGATACCTTAAGATGGTAGCAAAACAGAACACCAGTTCACAACCATCGAGTTAGTTCCAATATATAGCTACTTTATAGGACAAAACAGACTTGCTCTTCAGGGTTTCCAAGGCTGAAAATCTTCATGGTAGCAGGAAGCCTCATCTTTCTCATATTGAACAGCTGGTGAGTTTGAACTGCTGACCTTGTGTTTAGAAGCCTAACTCCTAGCCCACTATGCCATCACAGCTCATTAAGATGGTCTCAGACACTTTAAAATAAGGAAATAAATTCTAATAGCACAGAAAAAGTTAGGTTTGGCTTCAAGTAGTTGAGGGCTTTCAAAGATCTCACTAAAGTGTGATCACTTCAAAATATGAAAGGATACCTAATATCATATCAATTATTAAGTAATTAGGGCAAAACACATGGAAATTCCTTGAACAAAAATAAGAAAACACATTCGGTAATTTTTGACTTGCCACACTGTAAATTTTCACTTTCAAAAACATGGACAAAATAGCATACCATCAAGAGGGTGACTGCTGAGTCGAGTCACCCTCTTACCCTGCATCACGGAGGAGGGTGACCTAACTGCCTATTGAGTCATGACAATTCTTAGACTCCCTTTCATCTTATTCTGGGAAATGCCTGGGATAGAATTACTTTTTATGATAGGAAAATGTACCTTTATCATCAAGCACGTGCCTTCATATAACCTAGGAGATGAAGTATGGTTTTTTAAGTACCAGAACTCCTGTTGGGTACAGATTGAGTTAAATTGGATTTTACTAGCATAGTGAGTACTGTAATTCTCCCAAATAACACACCCATGTAAAAATGTACACAGCATATAGCACCCCTAATACACATGGAAAACTGACCTGTGAAGGGTTTTCTAAACTGTGTAACAGTATCTCCATAAAAAGACACACCATGTGTGGTATGTACACTACCTGGGAACGTTGATGGAATTTTTTTCTTTTGCAATTTGTAAATTAGAATTCTTTGTAGGTGTGACCTAGTTTAGAGTTCTTGTTTGATTCTTTCTTGTTGAAATCTTTAGTGAATAGTTTTTACATATTTAGATAATTCAGAGCAAAGATTTTCTCCAAAACAGAAAAGGGTAGATTATCATTATTTCACCATATCATCAGTAAGAGGTCCCAGCTCACCATACTATTGCTCATGCTAGAATGCATTTAATATAACGCACTACACTGCTAGTGTAGCGGGCTACCCATTGAGCTTCTAAATACAATGTCAGCAGTTTGAAACCACAGCCTCTCTGTGGACAAAGATAAGACCTTCTATTCAAATAATAAACCTGTACATTCCAGAAACCCACCAGGCAGTTCTACCCTGTCCTTTGGAAACATCATCATGAGTGAGGCAGGACTGGCAAATTGGCAGTGAGTTGTGATTTTGAGTGGGGCCCTAGGGGCATAATGGTGTGGGGCTATTAAATGCAAGGTAAACATTTCAAAACCACCAGCTACTCCGCAGGAGAAAAGCAAAATTTTCTACTCCTTTAGAGAGTCTTGGAAATACACAGGGGGAGTTGTATCTAGTCCTATGGGGTCGCTATAAGGAGCGATGGTGATGTAGGTGCAATGCATGGGGCTGCTAACAGCAAGATCAGTAGTTGGAAACCACCAGCCATTCTGTGGCGGAAAGACTGGGCTTTCTACTCCTGTGAAGAGTTAGTCTTGGAAAGGCACCCAGGCAGTTCTACCCTGTCCTATACAGTCACTATGAGTCAGACTCGAGAGCACTGCCGTCAGAATGGAAAGCATTTTGGTTGTATCAGGTCGCTATAAGTTGTAACGGACTCGAAGGCATAGAGTTTGTTTCTTGGTGTTAATATATGTTAGCTGCTGTGCTAACTCACAAGTGTGCCATGCTTTGAAAGCATAATCCTGATGACACTGGGGAATTTCACAGGAGAGATCGTTTGCACATATCAATATTAAATCAACAAAGAGAGTAAACTATAGTAAGCTACTCCATATTTCTAATGTGAGGATTACATTGATGCTATTAGCCGTCAGAACTCATCATAGGTTTGTGAACACCACCTGGTCCTGCACCATCCTCACAATTCTTGCTATTTCTGAGCCCATTGTTGCAGCCACTGTGTCAATCCATCTCACGAGGGACTGCTCTTTTTTGTCTGACAATCTGTTTATAGGCATGATGTCCTTGTCCAGGGACTGTTCCCTCCTGATAACATGTCCAAAGTAAGCGCCATAAAGTCTTGCCAGTCTCACTTCTAAGGAGCATTATGGATGTGATTCTTCTATGAGAGATGTGTTTATTCTTCTGGCAGCCCATGGCATTGTCAACATTCTGGTTCAACACAATAATTCAAAGGCACAGATTTCTTCTTCATTCTTTCTTTTTCATGATCCAACTTTCCCATGGATGTGAAGTGATTGGAAATACTATGGTTTGGGTCAGGTGCACCTTAGAAAAGTGTTGCTCTGTTTTGTTTGTTTGTTTTAACTTAAAAATATCTTGTGTGTTAGATTTGTCCAATGAAGCACACATTTCTTGATTATGATTTCTTCATTGTTGCTTCTTTGGGCATTGATTGTAAATATAAGCAAGATGTTATCCTTGACAATGCTAATCTTTCCTCAGTTTATCATGATGTTGTTTAGTTGTGAGGATTGTTGTCCACTGTTCACTGAAGTGTTATCAGTGCCAAAGGCTTCTTCATGCGCAAGTGCTTCAGGTCCTCTCGGCTTTCAGCATCAGACTTGTGTCGCTTGCCTACCTCAGGTTGCTTACGAGTCTTCCTCCGGTCCTAATGCTGCGTTCTTCTTTAGCTAGTCTAGTTTCTTGGGTTATTGCTCAACATACAGGTTCACTGACAGCAGTGAAAGGATACAATCCCGACACACACCACTCCCAATCTGCTGGGGTTCAGTGTCCCTTTGTCTGGTCTCTTTTGTCTCTTGGTCACTGCATGGGTTCCACATGAGCACAATGAAATGTTCTAGACTTCCCATTCTATAAAATGTTAGCCATACTTAAGTGGAGAGCAAATGCTTTGAGAATGATGAGGGCAAAGAATGTACAGATGTGCTTTACACAATTGATGTATGTATGGATTGTGATGAGTTGAATGAGTCTCTAATAAAATGTTTAAAATTTAAAAAAGAAGCATGAGGATGACGCAGGCCCGGGCAGGGTTTCATTTTGTGATCCTTATGGGTGCAGTGAGTCAGAACAAACTAGACAGCACTGAGCAGAAAGAATATTTTGATTATCATTATTATTAAAATGCTACACATTAGATATATCATTAAATTATATATAACTAATATATAAATATGTATATGTTTTAAATAAATATTTAAAATATATTTAAATATATAATTATAATTATGTACATGTATGTGCTATATATGAGTTATTCAATGTGTTGTGCATCATCAAATTTGAAATACAAGTGAATATTTTTCCTTTATCAACCTTAGATCTTTTAGCTGCAGAAATAGTCATATTTCTATTACTGTAGACATACCAATACAAATAAAATGTGTTAAGTATGGGATAGATTATTTTCAACTGGAAGAGATCAAGGAAGACCCCCAGAAGTAGGTTTTGAGCAGAAGCATACGGCAATCTTGAAGTTTAAGAGATAGAGGGCAATATATAAGATGAAAGCAAAGTACACCTGAAGAGTGTGTGGCTTGCATTTGGAGACCAGCTTGGCTTGTGTTTAGTGTGCAGGGCGGCGGGGGGGGGGCAGTGAGAGGAAAGGAAGGAAAATGCCCTGGAGATTAAATCTAGAGAACCTTGAAGAGCTCTTTAAACAAGGCTATGATTGATCAACCATGTTTTCAGAAGACAGTAACGGGACACAGAGATGCCTAGGCAGGGACAGTGCTCGAGGCATGAGAACCAACTGAGAGTCCATTGTCACAATTTAGCTCCACTTCCATAAGACTAACAGCCTCTCCATATCATCAGTTTCTTTTGTATGTATGTCCTCTGTCTTCTCATCTGCAATTAATAAAGTTGGAGTCATAAGTGCATGATCATCAGGTGTTGGAATTCAGGGACTCTTGTGTCTTAGCTTGTGTTTCAACACTTTCTCACACAATTCTTGTTCACCACAAGGAGTCACCTATAGGAGTTTTTTCTTCTTTATATGGCTAGTTTTACTAAATATTTCACTACTTGGCAATACTATATTATTGGTCATTATTTTACATCTTGGCATTTCCTTTCAACTAAATTCTGAAGTAAAAGGTCACATTTTATACTTCTATATCTTCACGGAGACTTCTATCTAGTGTGTTGGTGTTAGAGTCTGTTGAGTCGCTTCTAGTTCATAGGCGCTCTGTGTACAACAGAATGAAACCCTGTCTAATCCTTTATCATGCTCACAATTAGGTTTACCTATTTCAGTACTAATTTTATTTATCAATCGCAATATGAATTATGTTAGATCATGGTGCTTTCTCAGTGGGTTAAACACGTTTATCAGAATCAATTTTCAGTAAAATGTGATCTGTAAAATTAAAATGATAGCTCACTTAACCACCTCTGTTTCTATAAGTTACTGAAACTGAATTCTCATTATGTGTATTACTGTGTCTTAACACCAAAACTTGACCATTTATCACTGATAAGAGTGAAGTAAGGTATATTCTTTCTAAAGCATGCATATTCAAATGTATAGAGTTGAAGCAATGATATGAATATAAAGGTGAGTTTTTAAATCATCAAAAGGGTAAAGACACTACAGATTTCCAATAAGGAAAGGAAATCTCAAGTTAACTGGTCTCTGAGAACTCTTATTGTGACTTTCACATTGCGTTCTCACATTTCTCTTTGGGTTAAATGTGTAACCCTTGATATATGAAGCCTGAATGTCCCCTACCAGCTTCAAGATATTTCAGCAAACAAAGTCCTGTTGATTTGAGAAGCCACTAGAAGTAAATCTTAAAACTAATTATGGGTTTCCTGCTTAGTGTTTCCTTAAGAGCCACTTTCCAATAGCTGTCAAACATTTGCAGTTCCAGTACAAATATATTTTTTCAGGATTAATTCACTTAGATTCAAATGTCTAGATAGTGTTTGCTTTCTGTTTTAGAAGAGAGAACAGTTATGAAGAAATTTCCAAGGAGTTAAGAAATTAACTGAAAATCCTCCTTAAATTTTGCCAAAACCGAATAGATCAAGAGTATACATTTATCTCCTAGAAGTAGAATGATCTTATTACCAATTTATGGTTTTAAGGAAAAAAAGATCAGATGCTTAAGAAATTAAACCCTGTAAGCTGATTAGCACCAATCTCCACTTGAAAAATTACCAAAGTCTTCTTTGCTTTCTTTGGTCACAATTTTTCTTCCCCTGCAAAGATCTAGCACAGCAGCAATCATGGGTTTGTACTGTTCACCGAGCAGCACAGCGGAGGAGATCTGCCTCCGGATGATACATTCCCTCAAGTTCAGAGTATCATGGAGAATTCTACATTTCAGATGTCTCTGTGGCTAGGTGGTTTTTTTTTGGAGGTGGGGGGTTGCATATCACTGGGATATGGCCCAATTTGTCTCGACCTTTATAACTTTTGCTAATAGAGAAGAAGCAGAATCAATAATAAGTCTAATAATGATCATTTGCACCAAATAAGAAAATGTAGTACTTAAAATCAATATTTAATATTTAATTAAATGGCATATGTAATCACCTTATAGGAATTAGTTAAAATGTAAAATGGACACAGAAATGAAATATGTATTAGGCTATACAGATGCTTGGTTTATTGCCACCATCTATCTTAAATAATTCAGAGAAGGTGGCCTCTATTATATTAATGACCTGGATGGAATGAAGGGCTACTCTTTAGAATTGACTTGCATATCTCATCAAGTGTGTGAAGTTAGTTTTATTAAGTATGTTTACATAACCCATTTTCCTTAGGACAATCATACTTCTATGTCATTCAAGAGTGTATCCATCTAATAAATTTTAAATGAGTGACTCACTTTTTCCCCTCGAGTTCATTGTCATTTGGCTGAACCCAACAGCTATGTCCAATAAGAAATAAGTTTAAAGTGAAGTTTCTGTCAACTATTTTCCACCAGCAAACATAGTGACTCACTTTGCAAATAAAAGCATATCAACACGAAAGTTTCCCAAGGGTATATTCTAGGTCATAATCTTTATGTTAATGACTTTCTTACTGAATGGTAAATCGTAAGAATATATTACCTTATTCCTATAATACATTACCTGTCAGCAGGTAATTATCCATCAAAACCTAAACAGAAAAGAAGGTTGCACTGTGACACCAGTGACCCCTACAGGTAAAATTCACGAATAAAGTACACTGTAATTGGAGAAAAACATATTGTTGAATATTAGAATGGATCTAGATCATGCCAAAACACTGAACATTTTAAAATAATTTTCAATGAAATGTGTTATAACTGTTTGCTTATTATCAGTGGAGATTTTGTAATCCACAGACCAGTATAATTGAAGTATAGTTTCTATGGCATTACCAGCTCTAATTGAGTACATTTACTTTTATGCAGAACACTAATAGTTTCTCGGGGACCCTGTTCAGAAAGGGAATTTTAAAAGTTCCTTAAAATGTGCTAGAAGAGACTGTAGCTTCAATAGCCAGCGGAGTACTTAGATACATGTAGCCATCACAGGCCCTCTTAGAGGCACTTGAAAAGAAGAACATTATTATCCACATATATATCTATCTGATTGGCAATAACTGGCAGAGTTAGGAGGTATGCCCTAAAGCCCCCTAACCATCATGTCATTATACATTGGATGTTGCTTGTTGCCCTTGATTGATTCGGCTTCATTGCCACACAGGTGCATACAATGGCCCTGCACGCTGCAGGGTTTCAGGGATGTGACTTTTCAGAAGCAGATTCATAAGCCTTACTTCTGAAGAACTTCCAGGTGACCTTGAACCACAGCATTTTGATTAGGGATCCAACACTCACTCCACATAGGGATCACTATTGTATTAATAGTATAAACTAATTTAATCCTGTACTTTTAACTAATGGCCCTTACATCAATGTTAAACTTCTCGAGTCACCTGAGAAAAGCACAATTTTATAGTTACACATGTCTTTCTTATTTTTTGCATCAGTTTTATCAGAAGAGATAGAGTTAATCTTTTAAAATTCATTCTTTGGAGTTCTCTACTAAGATAATCTTTAGCTTCTACCTCCTACGAAGCCCAGGTAAAATGACGACACTGCAGCAGAACCATGACTTCTGTTACTCTTCCAACATTGATGATAGGGGTGCATTGTGTTCAGACATTAGCTTTAACATAGCTGGTCAATTAACCATAAAACAAAACGAATGCATTGCTTTTGACTTCAATCCCCTCACTCTCAGCAAACAAAGTTGTGTCATCTGCAGGTTGTTAATAACCTTTCCTCCACCCGATGCCACACTCTCTCCTATCATTCAGTTTCTTGGATGGTCTGCTCAGCATATGGTTTGAACTAGTGAGAGGATACAACCCTGATGCGCACCTTTCCTGATTTTAAACCATGCAGGATCCCCTTGCTGATGAAGAGCAAGGGTTGCAGCCTTTGGTATAGATTACAACTCAATGTAAGGAAGACCAAAACTCTCACAACTGGACCGATAGGTAACATCTTGATCAACGGAGAAAAGGTTGAAGTGGTCCAGGAATTTTGTCTTACTTGAATCCACAATCAATGCTCACAGAAGCAGCAGTCAAGAGGTCAAAAGAAGCATTGCATTAGGTAAATCTGCTGCACAAGGTCTCTTTTAGTATTGAAGGGGCAAGATGATACTTTAAGGACTAGGGTGCTCCTGACCCAAGCCCTGGAGTTCTTCATTGCATCAGACACATATGAAAGTTAGACATTGAATAAGGAAACCATTAAAGAATCAGCACATTAGAATAGTGGTGATGGAGAAGAATATTGAAAGTAGTATGTACTGCTAAAATGACAAACGGATCTGTCTTGAAAGAAGTAAGGTCAGGGTGCTCCTTAGAGGCAAGGATGGAAACACTTCATCTTACATAATTTGGTCAAATTGTCGAGAGACCGAACATCATGTTTGGTAGAGTGAAGGCCAGTGACAAAGAGAAAAAGCCCTCAATGAGATGGATTGACAGAGGCTGCATCAGTGGGCTCACAATAAGAACAATTAGGAGCATGGTGCAGGCCTGTGCAGTGTTTCGTTCCTTTGTGCATCGGCTCACACAGAATCAGAGCTGACTCGAGAGCACACGGCAACAACTTGGTAAGGTCACGTGTTTCAGAGTCAAACTGAGCCACATGAGTTTTGTTACTTGTAATCTTCGTGGAAGCCAAGAGCCAGACCCTTCTTCCATGGTGCTGCTGAGTAGGCGAATCTTTAGATTAACAGCTGCGCTCTAACTTCTTTAGTCCCACTAGGGACTTTGTCAATTAACTGTAAACCTGCTAACTTCCTAATGTTGTCTTTAAACAACCACAGGGGCAATAGTAACAACCAAGAAAAACTAAGACAGAATACCTAACACCCAGGTATTTCTTTAGCTTCTGCTATACAGTACTAAGCATATGGCTGCTGCCCCCATAATATTTTTAAAATACTAAGAGTTTAAAGTGTAGGCAAAGTATAAACCATTATTGAAAGAGCCACGAAACTGATATTTAAAGAACACCTAATGCATGCTGGGCAAGAAGCTAGGTTCTTGGTGTAGTGGGATCTACAAAACAGATATATGATCTGCATTTACAGAGCTTAGAGTCTAGAGTGGAAAGTGTAAGAAGAAGCCAACAAATAAAATATTAGAGAGTACACTTGGTATGACAAAGGACATGCACAGGAGACCAAATATAATCTGGGGAATCTACCCAAGTCGAATAAAGAAATAAGTAGTGAGGGTGTCCTCACAGCGAGGCTTCCCGAAGGAGAAGGAGCCCTCAGGGGGAAGCAGAGGGACAGCACGAGGGGAGGACCTGAGTTACTCTCGCTCAAAAAGCACGATGCGGTGCAGAGTGGTGGCAGCAGGGCAGAGGAACTGGATTTAGTGCAGGGAACACCACATGGACACGGCAGGGAGAATGGCTCTCATGTGCAGTGTAAAGGCCTTGGGGAAGAAACTACTATGGCTTTCCCCTGCTGCTATAGGACAATAGATAAGAGATGAGCAAATTAAAATGTCGAGATAAAAGAAAGAGAGAACATTGCAGTAGATATTGTCAGGAGGAAATGTCAATTAATTTCTCAACTTCCTATAAACGGACCATTATTCTTGTTTGGCATCAAACTGACTCTCACTCGCAGTGACCTTCCTTATATGACAGAGTAGAACTGCCTATAAACATACCCCATGGTGTAATATCTATAGGAACACATCCGAATCCGATCGGTTCATCTCTAAAGTATGTGGTGTGTTTGAACTATTGACCTTTAGGTTAGCAGATAAGCACTTAAACACTGAGTCATTAAGGCTCCTTATAAATAAAAACTAAATTAGAAATATAATCTTAACAGAAATATGAAATTATTAACATTAATAGAGATATTAAATTGTCACATTAATGTTAATATAAAAGCTATGTGTAGATTACATTGAATTATATCCTGGTTACAAATTCTCTGGTTGTGCAACAGGTGAACTTTTGTTAAGTTGTTAACTGAAAGGTCAGTGGGCAGAATCCACCAGCCACTCCACGGGGAAAGAAAATGTCCAGCCTCAGAAACACTTTGGAGAAGTTCTGCTCTGTCTGCCATTGCTTTGCTGGGTGTTGGATTCATCTCAATGGCAGTGGCTGATTTTCTACCAGGTGAGGAAGTACATTCTCCTATGATACTGAATTGGAATCCTGAGTCTAATATCTACAATTATACAAAATGAAATTGTACTCATTTGAAGAGAAAAGCAAAACAAGAAAAGTCTTGCCTCCCTTCAAGAAGAGTAGTGGAGAAACAGATCTTCTGAAAGGTACATTGAGGGTGAGTTTACCCTCTCTGGTCAGCACGACCCCAATGTAAAACAGTAGTGAAGCGGTCTGGACCAAGCCCCAAAACAGCTGCAGCGAAGAAAATGACTCAAGTCAGTTATTGGGCCCAAGGGAGAATCCAAATTAACAAGGTATTGGCCAATGTAATTCGAAGTAAGCTGTTCACTTCTATATAAAATAATGATGCATCTTGCTCAGCGCCTGACATACAGCTTTGTTGTCGTGTGCCTTCAGTTGATTTTCCACTCCCCCAAACCCCATGTTCTAGAGTAGAACTGCCCCCAGAGAGCTTTCTAAGCTCTGATCCTACGGGAACAGATTGCCTAATCTTTTCTCCTACGGAGCTACTGGTGGTTTCAAAGTGCCAACCTTTTAGCTAGCAGGCCAGAGTTCAATCATTTCTCCACGAGGACTCCTGGGTACATCATCGGCGTTTGTTTTATAACCAGGGTGGCTGGCATAGCTATAAGAGCGTCTGAATCACAAAGAATGGTGGGTTACAGGCAGCGATTCTGCTTTCATTAGCAGTTTATAATCCAGAATAATTAGTGCCAGCTTATCATTTTAACATTATTGTCAAGCTAATCATAAACTAGAGAACACTCATCTTTAAACATCGTGCAATTTTAAGCAATAGAACAAGATGAGAAGGATGCTGTAGACAAATGGAAAAGGAGAGGCTGCCAGTGAACCTTGAGCATAACTTGAAGTGCTCTTGCCACTTGGCTCCTCTGTGGGATGGGTGCTTATCATTATTATGCACCTATCTCGTCCAAAATGTAGCAGCCTACGGGGGGGTGGGGGGAATGAGAGTATAGCGGGTTGCAGTCTTCCACCTACAGTGTTTTGATCCTGCAAACACCAGAGAATAGAAAGGCCCCATGGAATCTGAGGATCTTAATTGCACTGCACGTCCATCCCAATCTTCATGTTGTCTGCTCACCAGTCAACTTTAGCAACAATGGAACACAACCAATGAAACAAACAGCCCACAAAACCAAGCAATGAAGCACTTCTGACTCCCAAGTATGCAATAATGGTATGTTTGGAGTCATTCGTGTGTTATTTAGTGGAAGGTAAATGTCTATCTCTATGGGACCCCAGACCCTATTCTCCACAGTTGGGAGAAATAAAGCCCACCTCATTACCTCCTGCGTCTTTCACAAAGATGCCATCCATGGCCCAACACCAGACATCTCTTTTATTGGTGATGATATCTAAGCCTGAAAGAATACAATCTGATTATTTCCCCCCCCAGACCTTGCTAGGCCCATGAAATTGAGCTTACAGTAGTGCAAGTTAGGAAAATCTTGTTTTTAAGGCCTATAAACTGCATACAACTTTGTGAGTGTTTGCATATGCATGATACTCAAATAGCTTAGATGTGCCTAAAATCCTAGATTATAAAAATAGCATCTGGTGAAAACCTGGATTTTTCCGTTGCTGCTTCTTTTCAGTGACCATTATAGCTCCCGGTGTCCTCCTGTCTTACCTGCGCCGTCTTATTTGCTGTCCGTCTTCATCCATTTCCACAAACAAATGAGGGCTGAGAGACAGATGAGGCGCGCAGCCCACTCCTGATCATTCCCTTCCCTCTGCGTCTGTCACAATCAATAAACACTCACTCAAAGGAGCTGGGCTAAGCAGCTTGTTCATCCTCCTGTGCCTGCTTCCCCACTTTGGCTGGCTTGTTATGTTCCTTCTGAATCCCACCGTGCCAAGCAGAGTTCTCCAACACCGTGAAAGCAATGCAGGCACCAGAGAGTGGGGACATGAATGTACTCGTCTTAATTGCACCGGAGCATGCTCTCCAATTTGTCCACTCTGGCATTTTCCAAATAATGTCTCTTTTTCCTCGCCATACAGGATATACGTTGTCTTTGTTTACTCACCCAAGCCTGTGTCTCCTCATAGTTTAAATCTGTCCTTGAACATAATCAACCTTCTGGAAATGTCCTATTTTATAGGACACTCTGGCAAGCACCTAAAAAGAAAGTTCTTCCATCTCAAACAAGGGAATCCTGATTGCTGACTTGTTTAGAGAGAGGATACGGAAGGAGCTGCTACGAAGAGAATCCTCCAGCAATTCTGAGGAGTGTGGTTGTTGACCCCAGATACATTTAGACGTCATATTGGGGATCCACGGAAAGCCATCCAAGAATAGACTTCGAGGGGATCTAGATGCTTGATGTTTCTCACGCTCCTTGACGTCAAAGTTACAAATTTGATATTGTGGGGACTTATTCTTCTTACATTTTGTTGCCTCCTGTTTGGAGGTTTTTGTTCTTATTTCTCGTGGGTTTTCTGACTCAAAGAGGAATGATGTGAAAAATTACATCAGCCTGAACTTGGTAACCTTGACTCTATTTTACTGTATTTTTTTAGTTTGACTTGGCTAAGAGCCACCAGAGCTGCTGTTTATTATCTCAAAACACCATTAATGCTTACTATGTGATTCATTTCCATGCAATTTTAAGAGAGGTTTGATTTAGAGCAATGTGAGCATTAGAATGAAAACATCATATAATTATTTACTCAAAAAACAAGAGAGAGGAAGGTTGAAGAGCATATCTCATGAGATTTCAGACTGACAGATTAGCAGCAAAAAAAGCCCCTTTTGTCTGGAAAGTAGGAAAATGATCCTAAGAACTCAGCACAATATACCTCTCAACCTGTCAAAGCCAAAGAAGGTGCTTTACCTGCACAAAATGCCCGATTCTCTGTCTGTGTACAACTTAGCCAACTTGGAAATTCATCTGACTTGGAGAATAACAAAATAGAAAAATAAAACCAATATGATAAATGCACGTTTAATAGGAAAGGAAAAAAACATTGATTTTTGAGAAGTAGAATTTTGTAATTTCAGAATTTCAAATGCTTATTTAGTCCTTTAACTTGTTAGTAACACATAAGAAAGTGATAACCTATCCATCACAAAATGCAGAGTATTAAAGTTTTAGGGGTAATGAGAACACTAGCTAACAGACATTTTCTATTTCCCATACACTAAAGGATTGAAAGTCTTTGCTCTACTTCCTACAATCAGCGGCTGTGTCCAATAACATCCTTGCCATAGAAGGGAAGGAATCTGAGAGCTGCAGAGGTTAGGCACCTTGTCAACGATGGCATACGTGAGAAGTTGCAGAGTTGGGATTACGTGCAGGTCTGTCCTTAAACTAACTGTTTCACCTATTGTGTTTACACAGCAGTGCTCTCCAGATGTTGAGATGATTTTGTACCTCCCCAATTTCCCAACTCAAAATTATTTCACTCTGCGGACAATGCAGCCACAGTGAGATGTGGCTGGGATTTGACCACAAAGCATCATTTAATATTAAGTCCTTTCTTTCCCCTCTCACCTACCTCTCTTCTTCTTTCTTTCTCGTTGCCATGCCCCCCATCTTTCCTTTTTCTTTCCTTCTGTCTCCCTTACTCCATAAAAAGAGAGAATTGTTTGGAAACCTATGTTCCAATGTAATAGGACCAATACAAATGTGCCAAAGATTACATGTTCAAAAGCCTGTGTGATATCCATGACTACACATTACAACAGCTCTCCCTTTGAATCAATAGTAACAAAGAGTCCCACACTGTGCTTATTAGCCTGGTATTTACTGATTTGACAAAATCTGTTAATGCACCAATATTCTAGGCATTTTGATGGTCTCTGGAGATGCAGAGATGAGCACATCAGTGACCTCAGACACATGCTGTATTGTAGTCCTGTATGAACTTGGGGGGAATAACTCACTTATTGCCACTGAGTCAATTCTGACGCACAGGGACCCTATAGGACGGGAACAAACTGCTCCTGTGGGATTCTGCGACTGTAACTCTTTAGGGGGCGTGACTAGGAATTCTGAACTGCTGACCCACAAGTGGCACAACCACTGCACCACCAGGGCTTAATTTAATGTGCATGGGAGAATTGAAAGCATTTCACAGCAGAGTGGACATTTCAGATAGTATTTTCCAGGAAGAGGAGAGAAAACATCTTCTCAGAAAGGGGAGAGCACGGGCCTTATAGGCTCTGCAATGAGCGGAGCATGGGGGGTGATTGCCAAGGGGGTGGTAAGACACAGGGGACAGAGTCAGAAGGATCGTGGACATAATGCTATGTGACGTATACGTGAAACTAATTCATATGTAATTTTTTGTAATCCAATTCGAAACAATTTTCAACCTTCAATAAAGTGCAGGTACAGAGCCAATATGACCTTCCTTTACCACTTTAGAGTTGGTCACCATCCTGAGGATGATTCATCACACCTGCATTCTCCTTTCAAGTTTGTCAATTGTGCTTTGCAAGTAACATTTCAAATTTAGAGTCACATGTTGCATTTAGCTGTCATTTTTTTTTTTTAATCTGGACGGCACAGTGGGTAAGTGCTCAGTTGTTAATGGAAATATCCATGGTTTTAGCCATCATCTGTTCTACCAACGAAAGATACTCCTATGAAGAGTACAGCCGTGGACTTTTTGTGTGATAATTATCTCTCCTATTGGGGGGTTAAGAGTGGGAATAAACTGGACAGAAATGGGTTTAATTTGGTATTTCTCATCCATCAGTCTGAAACTTTCTTCAGTGTTTCCTTGACTTTGAGGATCTATTGAAGATTGACCTCGCTGTCATAGAGTTGATGCTGGCTCATAGCGACCTGATAGGACATAGAAGAACTATTTCTTAGAGTTGTGTAGGCTGTAAATCTTTCTGGAAGTAGACTTTCCCCCATAAAGCAGCTGATGGGTTTGAACTGCTGACCTTGCAGTTAGCGTCCAGCTTAGCATACAGCAACATCAGAGCTCCTTATTGAAGATTAATTTGTAGGATCTTACTCAATTTAGATGTCTCTAACACTTCTCCATGAGGAAGTTAGCATTCAAGTTGCTCATTATCTTGGTTCAGAGCAGTGATGCTGTGCTTTTCTCGATTTCTCAATTCATTCTATCATGGGCTTTGAAATGTGAATTTATTCCTTTAATGATGACGTTCACTTCAACCACTTGATGAAGAGGGTGTAAGCCAAGTGTCTCCACTATGCAGCTCCTCTTCTTTTGTAACCGGGAGGGGGGTTAATTATAATCTGACACGGTCACTGTTTATGTTGATGGTCAAATGTTTCCAGATCTGACTAAGTGGAGCTCCTTTTTACTGGCTGCTCTGTCTTCGTGGTCTGCCCCCTGGCATTCTGTGCTTTCTGTTATAAAAAGATGTTCTAGACTAACCTTGCACCTCTTCTAATTTATCTCTGGAATCAACCAGTTTCCCAAGGAGTCCTGACACCTTCTGATGGGGGTAGTGAGCTCTAAGTCGGGCTGTGAACTGCAAGATCAGCAGTTTGAAACCAGTAGCTCACTGCTCCAAGGAATGAAGATGAGGCTTTCCATTCCGGTGGAGATTTAGTCTTGGAAACCTTACGGGTAGTCCCACTCTGTCCTATAGGGCTGTTATGAGTCAGAATTGACTCAATGGCCACCTGTTCGCTTTTTGAAAAGGATATACACACATACCAAAAGGCAGGCACACAGAAATAAACTCACACATATTATGTATCATAACATACAGGATTTTTATGAATCAGTAACCTTGTTTGATCAAATTCCATATTCCAGCATTTCTTTCAAATTCCCCTACTGCGCATTCAGGAGTCTGGCAACAAACATAGAGGGTGGTGAGTTGGGCCATTAACTTCAAGGTCGTCAGTTCAAATCCACCAGCTTCTTATGGAGAAAGATAAGATTTCTATTTTGGTAGAGATTTACAGTGTTGGAAACTTAGAAACCACCCATAGGGGAATTTCCACTCTGTCCTATAGTATTTCCATGAATCAAAATTGACTCGTGGGTTTTTTCAGCTTTTGTTTTGTTTTGGGCCTTTACAAGAAATAGAAAGAGGCAGAACCCTGGTGAGAATCAGCAGACATGCAACACATCAGACGTGGAACCAACTTTAACTTTTAGCTGTTTCATATGGTGGCACTGGTGAACTTCATTGCCAACAATACATATACTATTTCTTGATCTATTTTAGATATTAAAATGTTAAGATGATATATGAGAATTATGTGATATATGATCCAATTTGCTATTCTTTGTTCAGTGGCTGTGTTATTAAACCTGTGAATATTGTACTCTGCAGAGACAAGTATTTTATTTTAATTTCTCTTTTTAACTTTTGGCCCTTATCACAAATAATTTTCCCCAAAAATAACTCTTGATTGTATTAAAACATCCATCAAATTTCTTTTCTCCCCATTTTTTTCTTTCAACTTTGCTGCTTGAATAGCTTCATCCAAATACACATTTTATCAAATAATTGCTTTCTACAGATCCTTTTCCTGAACTTGTCTTAGTGAATGCTGGGCAAAGTAACTACTTTTAAAGACAATTGAAAAAAACTAATGATCTTGGTCTCCAATATTTAATTGACATTGAAGCTTGTAAATAAATATTAAAATAAATTCTCTCCAGAAACCATTTGTATAGTACACAAATTGTGTATAAATATATACTTGTGTGTACGATGATACTATTAATCATTAACTTAAAACGAGTCTTTATTCAAAGCTAGTTGCCTCTGAGGAACCATCTTCTTCCATCGGCTTGCTTCTTGCTGATACCACAGCCAAGGGAATGACCATGGGAAACATGTGGAGGTTGAAAAACAAAGATCCAACTGCTTGAAAAGTAAGAGAGTCAATGGAGTTTGGAAAGAAGAATTTATTCAGACGAGCAAACTCAGGGAATTTACGTATGGTAGTCCTAGGTCAGCTTAATATTGCTCTATTAACCAAACTTCTCCCTAAATATATGACTCCTTCCTATAATGTTAGTAAGTGGTATGTCATTCACCCTATTAATACAAAGAATCTCCCACTTGTGCCCCCTTGAGGTTTTTCCAGCTCTCAGAGTAGCGGCCTAGAGACTGAGAAGGAAAGGTAATTGGAATTGGGGGCTGAAAGGCTCAACCTACACTGAACAAAGTTTTAAGATTTAAAATGCATATCAAAGTAAAGTGGTTCTGGTATCAATATTAGAAGATACATTTATCAGACAAACCCAAAGAAAATAGAAGAGATTCTAATAGCACAATGGGCAGTTGGGGGTCGGTAGCTGTTCCATTAGGATAGGATGAGAGACAGTGGCCAGGATTTCTCCTCCTGTCAAGAGTACCAGACAAGAAAGGCCTGGTGATCTGCTTCTATGAAGAATACAGTTGAGAAAAGCCCATGGGGGCAGTTCTACTTTAATACCCACTGCGTTGCTATGAACGAGGATCAACTCCCGGGCAATGGATTCACTTTGGCTTGGTCTAAGGCTCCAGTTAGTTAGCAGTTTGTTTATGTCTTCAATCTATCTTTCATAACCCCTTTCCTCTCAGATCGCAACATCTTAGCTACACCAACATGCTATTTCATGAATGCAGTCAGCTTGTTCTTACCGTTAGTCTGTGCACTTGATGTTCCCTCCAACAAGAACATTCAGGCCCTGGTCACTTGGTGTCTCCTGTATATACTTAATGTGCAGTTCAGATATCATCTTCAGAGAAAGATGCTCCAATCTAAAATAAGTATTCCTAATTCCAATCCCTACCCCATTCCAGCTAAGCATTCCCAATCGCTTTACTCTGTTTATCATACCAGCACTTAGCTCTTCTGGAATGAGCCTGTTTGTTTACGTCTTGCTGCCTGACTCTGCTGTGAGACCGCAAACATTTGAGAGCAGGGGGTTTGTCTTTTTCATCTTTCCCTCTCTAATTCTTAAAATCATGCCTGGTCTGTAGCAGGCAATCAGTAAAGGTGTGCTAGACGACTAGATGAGCTGGAGAGATGATGAATTAAGACACAACTTCAGCCTGCTAGCCCTCAACGGTGGGAAGAGTGGGAGTCGGGAAAAGCTGAGATAGTAGGTTTTGTCAGGACGGAATAAAAGCTCAAGTTTGTCACTCCGTGACAGTGAGAAAGTCCCTGGTTCTATCCATATAAAGAGTGAGGCACAGAAAAGGCACTCCATGAAGTCAATATGCATTAGTAGGCAATATTCAGTAGTAGACATTACTATCATTCCTGAGCCAAATGAAATTTGTCATGCTTAGTGAATACATACACTGACATTGAGTAGATTGCAACTCATGGTTACCCTCTTTGGGCCCCCTACGCTATAAATCTTTAATGGAGCCCAGAGTATCACATTTCTCCCATAGAAAAATGAGTTTGAACCCCCAACCTTGCAGTTAGCAGACCAACACTTATCTGCTTTGGGACATCATTGAGCTGCTAAGCTCAAGGTCTGGATTCAAATCCATCAGGCACCCCAAGGGAGAACGATGAATCCCTACATAGGATCTGTATTAGTCAGAATCAACTGGATGGCAGTGAGTGTGGGGTTTTAGTTTAGCGTGTTTACAAGAAGCCCTGGAGGTGCAGGGGTTAAGTGTTTGGCTGGAAAGGGCAGCAGTGAGGCATGAGGAAGGGGGTCTGCTCCTGTCCTGAGGACAGCCTGGGGCCCTGTGTGCCTCCAAGGTGTACTTTTTCCAGGAGGGCCACTGTGAGCTAGCATCCACTGGATGGCACCCAACAAGAACAACCAGTGTGCTGCTATTAAGGATGGGAAGGCTTATTGAAGAACTCCCTATCCAATTTTCTTCTCCTTCTAAATTATTACTTTTTATATCCTTATGAAGGCAACAATAGCTTTAGTGTATTTTACCCATTAAACAAAATATTCATATGGGCTTGGCTTTCAGATACAGCCAAACCATAAACTGGACCATAAAGTATAAATATTTTACCTACAGATGAAATTGTAGTATACATGAATAGAAGAGATATAATGGTTGGTCGTAAAATATGATTAGCCTATTTGAAAGAAAGGGCCTTAGTACCTCACAAGTGGTGAACTCATTAGTGGGTTAGGGGTTCCACATGAGTGAAGGAATCATGTGTAGTGGCTGCTCATTACATAGCGTATTTATTTCTAGGGTGCCTCTGTGACGCTTGTTTTTCAATTAGGTTTCAGTAAGAAGAGAGCAATATGTGGATTGAGAATAAATATTGTATTTTTTAGAATATTGAGTAAAAAATAAATGTATCTCTTATAGTGCAGTAAGTGTAATGTATATTCTAAATATGATACAGCTACTTAACACTGCTTGTTAATGAAAACTTTTACAAGCAGAAATCTTTTGATGGGTTATTTCTGTGAGGCTCCCCACGAACCTCTTCCCTCTTCCCTCTTCCCTCTTAAAAGTATGTCCCTAACAACTTCTGTAGCCCCAGTGTCATCACCACGTCTGTCACTTCGGGTAGAATAATTAACCGTACTTCAACCTCAGTTCCCACATCTGGGATATGGTAGGAAGGTTGCGAATGCAGCCCATCTTATCCCTTGAAATGAGAGGATTCCGGGGCATATTGGAAGTGCAATATGCACATATGTTCTATTACAGAGCTCTGAGTATAGTACCTTTTGTAGAGTAGGTGCTACACAGATATTTGCCCTTGGTCCAATCTTGCTACAGGATTAGGGACCAGGCATCCGACCTATAACTTTTACATATATTATATATGAGTCAGTGGAAATAGGAAGTGCTAAAGAAAGGAAACCAGTAGATATTTACTTCAAATTCAACATTAAGACATTCAGGATTATAATTTGGACATATATGACAAATTCTAATAATTTTTGTTTGTTCACAATATAAAAGTTTTAGATAGTCCTTCATTAATATTATTATTATTACTCTCTAAACTGGATTTTTCAATAGGAAAGAATAACTTTAAAAATAAGTATCATGGAATTTTAATGTGCTGTACTTTCTGCTGAAAATGTTCATATTTGAGTAAAATTTCAGGCATGCTGTATCAGACATGCCCATGGTGCTTTGAGTTTGAGTGTCAGGCCCTCAAATTGTCAAATTCAGTCTCTGAACCCTGTTAGAATGATCCCAAGAATAACGGCTGGCAGCTTCTGAATCAATGCCTCAAATAATAGGCTAAGATCATTTAATTAGCAATCAATTCTTTATCAAGTGAAATAGATTCCTAAAGGTTATCTACCTGACTAATTTAAGTCAAGATATTTAATTGTTTCTCAAGAACAAATTTCAATCTGAATTATCTAGTTTCCCCAGCACTTCCTTTAATTTGCCAAATCTGTGTGCCATGTAATCCCCCCCCTTTTTTTTTTGAGTCTGCGGAAGGTGTGGCCAGGGGACCATTAGGGGAAAGAATGGCCCTTTTGCCAGAACTTGCCAGCTGTGTGGCCCTGCTCAGGTGGCTTCATCTCCAAGGGCCTCCGTTTCCCCCTGTGAAGCATGTGGAGGCTGTTGAATGGTCAAGGAGCATTCCACAAGCATTCGAAGAGTTCTCGGCTGAGAAGCTGTGGATGTGTTAGCTATTACTACCAGAAATAAAGTCCTTAGTAAAATGAATGGTGATGACTACCGGCAAGCTTATGTCTCCTCTGTGTAAGAGTCTTCGGTGGTGTGATGGGAAGCCAAAGAAAAGGTTGGTGGCGGTTCAAACCCTCTGGCCTCTCTAGAGGAGAAAGATGCAGTAGTCTGCTTCTGTAAAACTTACAGACTTAGAAACACAATGGGCTGTGTTGAATTCACCAATAAGCAAGGCAAGCAGAAGCTTACTTGTGCTTAGCTTACACAATTACACATTTTTCATTTTTCACCACGATGACCATTCTGCTGAGAAGGATGACTGGTGTCGCTCTCATTTCCATGCCCCTGGTTCTGTTCTATTGAATGAAGGCCTCTGCTGGAGGAAGATGTGGTGGTCCTGGAAAGACTGACAGACTTGCCACACCTTATAGGGTCCCTATGAGGTAGATATGGCATCAGGATTGGAGGAAGGATTATTAACAACCTGCAATAGGCAGATGATGCAACTGTGCTTGCTAAAAGTGATGAAGAGTTGAAGTACTTGTTGAGGAAGATCAAGGATTGCAGCCTTCAGAATGCATCACAACTCAATATGAAGAAAACCCAAATCCTCACAACTGGGCCAGTACATAATATCACTATAAATGGAGAAAAGTTTCACCTTTCCAAGGATTTTTGTCTTGGTTGGCTCCACAATGAATACTCGTGGAAACAACAGTCAAGAGACCAAAAGATACCTTACATTGAGTAAGTCTGCTGCACAAGACCTCTTTAAGGTGCTGTAAAGCAAGGATGTTATTTTGAGGACAAACGTGTGCTGAACCAGGCCGTGATATTTTCAGTCGCCTCCTATGCATGTGAAAGGTGGACAGTGAAAAGAGAAGACTGAAGAAGAATCAATTCATTTGTATTTTGCTGGATAAGATTATTGAAAGTAGCATGCACTGCTCTTTAACAATCCGTGTGGACAAATTAATCTATCTTGGAAGATATATAGCCAGAGTGCTCCTTAGGGCCAATGATAGCAAGACTTCTTCATCTTACATACTTTAGACATATTGTCAGGAGAGATCAGTCTCTGGAGAAAGACGTCATGTTTGGAGAAGTAGAGGGGCAGTGAAAAAGTGGACAGCCTCCAAGGGGAAGGATTGACGCCATGGCTGCGACAATGGGTTCAAGCATAGGGACAATTGATAGAATGGCCCCAGATGGGGCAGTGTTTTGATTGTGGGGCATAAGGTTACTACAGGTCAGAACCAATTCATGGCATATAAGAGTCACAACAATGAGTTGTAAGTGACCAGAAGGCAGTGGGAGACAGGGGAGTGAAAGTGAGAGAGCATTTCCTTAGCCGGGCCTGACTGGTTGCGTTAGCACAGGTTACCTAGAGGAACAAATTCAATGACACTTATATATATATGTATGTATGTATGTAAGAGCTTTATATCAAGAAGCAAGAAAGCCTCCCAGGCCTGTCAAATCAAGTCCATAAGTCTGATACTAGTCCACAAGTCCCTCTTCAGACTCAGATTCTGGCACCATGTCCAATGATTCAGAATGCAGATCACAGGCTGCTGGGTGCAGAATTGTGTGACTTCAAGGTCAGTAGAAACATGGCAGGGCTTTGGCAGTTCTTAGGGTGACCAACAAACAGGAAGGTGAGGGGGAGAGAGAGAGAATGCAAGAGCAGTCCCAGTGTTATATTAGCAAGGAGTTATCAGGCTTTGACTTGATTAACCAGTTTGACTCTACCCTCGACTTTCATGCATCTTCAAGTTGACATAAAATCATCTAACTACCACACTTGTGCTTACTTACTAACCTGTTGCAAACAGTTTCACATGTTTTTCACCATATCAAGTATAAAATAATTTCAGATTTGGGGTCATTTTGCCCTTCATATAGGGTAGTCCTACTCTATTGCTATGGGTTCAAATCCCTACAGGGTAGCTATGACTTGGACTCAATTGGGAGGAAAATATTTTAGTAAATGTAATAATTCCTAGCCAGATACATGCATGCTTTTTAAAACTTTAATTTCATGACATTAATTATCTAGTACACTGATGCTTATTTATAGAACCTTTAAAAAGGCTTTGGATTTAATTTAGGGCATGTAAAAATTCTTGATGTTTTTTAAAAGCCTCAGAGAAATAGAGCAACCTTTTTTATTGAAAGAAAATACTGAGTCCCCCATGATTTGAATCATATCATACTTTAATTTTAATAGAATTGGCCTTTGTTCTGGAATGGGACATAATAAACAGGTCAACTAGTTCTTGAGCCCTACTATATACAGAAAAGTTTTGTGTGTTTTTTTTTAAACACAAGAAAAGCCTTAAAGAAGGAGTCAGAGGCACCTCTTGCCACTGGTGATACAGGCCTCTGAGCATCACTCAAAACCCAAACCAAACTCCCCGCCGTCAAGTCATTCCAAATCACAGCAATGCTATAGGGCACAGTAGAGCTGCCCTTGTGGGTTTCTGAGACTAAATTTTCATGCAATTAGAAAGCCCAACTTTCTCCCACAGAGAGGCGGCCTATTTTGCCATTAGAAGCCCAACTTGTAACCACGATGCCATCAGGACTCCTGTAAATGATAGAAATTTGAAAAACAAGAACCTACTGCCTACAAGTCAATTCGGACTCACAGTGGCCCAAAAAGACAGAGTGGAATGACTCCGAAGGCTTCGGAGACTGGCACTCTAGGAGAAAAGGGATCCTCATCTGTCTCCTGAAATGAGCTTATTCGTGATGGCATCTTGCTTGGTAGCGCAGTGGGTCAGCAAAAACTAGAAGATCCTTTAGGACAGAGATTGGCTATAATCAACTCAAACTCAACAACAAGTGTGAGGACGGCTCAAGATTGGGCAATGTTCTGTAGGACGTATGGTCAAGAGAGTCCAGACAGACTTCACAGTATACCACAACAATTATCCAATTGTTTTACATATGTTGATCCCTCTGTTTAGCATTCTTTTCCATCCTGATTGTTACTTCCTGCAACCTAGCTGAATGCATTTACCTGACTAGATTATATGTTTACCACTTGCCAGTCATTTTGTCAAACGGTATTGACTTGTGTGTTGCGGTGATGCCGAAAGCTATGTCAATGGTATCCAAATTCAACATCCTTTGAATACCTTTCAACAGTGGTTCCAGACTAAGAATAGTCTATGAAGAAGCAATAGCCCACTTCAGAGGAATTAGCCACTGAAAACTTCATGGATAACAATGGAATATTATTGTCAGATAATGAAAAGCTCATGAAAAGCAGTAGAACATGGTCAGAGATGCTGCCGAAGATTGAGCCCCTCAGGTTGGAGAACACTCAAAATACCATGAAGAAAGAGCTGCATTCTCTAAGTAAAGTCGACCATAAGGATAGGGACTGAGTCAAAGCCTGCAGGAGGAGTCTTCAGTGCCCTGATGGGCCATCACTCTAAATGAGAAGCGACAGCTGCAAACATCAAGTAATGATTGGAACTTAGGATGTATAAGAAATTAATCTAGGAAAATTGGAAGCTGTTAAAAATGAAATAGAATCCAAAAATATCAAAGTCCTACGCAAATGGATTGGTGCTGGCCACGTTGAATCAGGCAGCCATGTAGTTTACTGTGCTGGTGATGACAGATTTGGGAATAACATTGCGGCCATCATTAGAAAGGAGATTTGAAGACCTGTCTTAAAGTACAAGGCTGTCTATGATAGAATAAGATCTATTCACATACAAGGAAATCCAATCAATACAACTGTTATTCAAATTCATGCACCAACTACAAAAGCTAGTACAGAAGTTGAAAAATTTTACAAATGCCTACAGTTGGTAATTAATCAAACATGAAATCAAGATGCATTGATAATTACTGGTGATGAGAATGCAAAAGTTAGACACAAAGAGGAAGGAACAAAACCAAACTCACCGCCATCAATTCTGACCCATAACCACCCCATTGGGCAAGGTAGAACTGTCTCTGAGTTTGGGGAGAATTACTTTTTATGGGAAGAAAAAAAGCCTCATCTTTCTTCCAAGAAGCAGCTGGTGATTTTGAACTGATTACCTTGTGGCTAACAGCCCAAATGATAAACCACTACATCACCAGGCCCCCTAAGAGGAAAGGATAGTAGTTGGAAAATAGAAACAGAGTTGGAGATAGCATGATAGAATTTTGCAAGACCAATGACTTCTTCATCACAAATGCCTTTTTTCAACAACACAAAAGGTGATCATATGTGTGGACTTCTCCAGATAAAACACACAGATATCAAATTGACTATACCTGTGGGGAAATATTATGGAGATGCTCAATGTTAGCAACTAAAATGAGGGCAGGGGATAACTGTAGAACTGACCACCAATTGCTCATATGTAACCTCAGGTTGAAGCTGAAGAAAAGCCAGACTATGACCTTGAGTATATTCAATTTCAAGGATATCTCAAAAAGAGATTGAATGCATTGAACACTAATGTTAAAAGACCTGATGAACTGGGAGATGGCATCAAGAAAATCAGACATGAACATTAAACAAACAAAAAGAAAGAAAATATCCAAGTGGATATCAGAAGAGACTCTGAAACTTACTTGTAATTGTAGGATAGCTAAAGCAAATGGATGATGATGTAAAAAGACTAAATAGAACAGTTTAAAAGAGCTGGAGAAGACCAAGTAAAGCATTTTAATGAAATATTCAAAGACCTTGACATAGAACACAACAAGAACAACTCAGTATATAGTAATCTGAAGGAGCTAAAGAAAAGATCCAAGCCTTGATTACAAGTTGGGCAGATTGTAGGGGAAAGATTGACAGATGCACGAAGCCTCAAAAGAAGATGAAAATACTACGAAGAATCACTGTCCCCAAGAGAACTAAGCAATGCTCAACTATTTCGAGATGTAGCATATGATGAATACCAATAACACTGAAGAAGTCGAAGCAGTCCTGAAAGCATTAGCCCAAAACAAGACTCCAGGAATTGAAAGAATACCAATGTAAATGTTTCAACAAGCTAATGAAGCACTGGGGCACTCACTCTTCTCTACCAAGAAATTTGAAAAACAGCTATTATTGCAGTCCAATTGACTGGAGGAGACCCCTATTGGTACCTATTCCAAAGAAAGGTGAAGCCAAAGAATTCTCCAATTATAGAACATCATTAATAACATAAGTACAATTTTGCTGATGATTATCTAATAAAGGTTGCAGCCGCACATTGACAAAGGGCTACCAAAAACTCAGGTCAGATTCTGAAGAGGACATGGAACAAGGGATATAGATAATGTCAGATGGGTCTCTTGGCTCAAAGTAGATATGTTAGTCTGGGTAGACTAGAGAAACAAATTCATAGACACTCATGTGTATAAGAGAGAGCTTTATATAAAGGTAATAGTACACTTAAAAAGCATCCCAACCCAGTCCAGTCAAAGTTCATAAATCCAATATTATCCCATATGTCCAATACCAATCTATAAAGTCCTCTTCATACTCACTAAATACATGCAATGATGCCAAATGCAAGATGCTCACAGGCCAGTGGGTGGGAAGTTTTGTGGATCCAGTGGCGTTGTAAACATCTCAGCACTAGCAGGGGTCTCCACATGGCTTCTCCAGCTCCCAGGGTGGGTCCATGTGGCTTCTCCTCAGGGATGTCTCACAGGGAGTCAGCCTTGTCAGTAGAGAGGCTCCATGGGTTGAGTGGTGTGAGAAAGTGTCTCCCGCTTTCAAGGAGGAAAAAGAGGATTTTCTCAGAATTTTCAGGAGAAGGCCATGTCCACACAGAGGCCTCATTGTTTATAACTTGATTGATAGACCAGACTCCACCCCTTCACTCTTAATCTTCTCAAATCCCAAAATGACACCAGTTGATGTAACTGCCACAGCCAAGAATAAGACTTGCATTTTATTGATTAAGCCAAGGCATTCCACTGTGTGTCCCATAATAAACTATGGATAGCCTGGAGAATAATGGGACTTCCAAAACGCTTCATTGTGCTCATGTTGGATCCTCTCCTGAATCAAGAGGTAGTTGTACAAACAGAAAAAGGGAATACTGCATGATTTAAAATAAGGAAAGGTGTGTATCAGGGTTGTATCCTCTTACCATACTTCTTCCCTCTTTACATTATACAAGCAATCAGAGAAACTTAATTAGGAGAAGAAGAATGCAGCATTAGGATTAAAGAAAGGCTTATTAACAACCTGTGAGAGGCAGATGATACAACCTTGCTTACTGAAACTGAGGAGGAATTGAAGCACGTACTGATGAAGATCGATGACTGCAGCCTTCAGTCTGCTTTGCAAACTCAGTGTAAAGAAAATCAAAATCCTTATAACTGGGTCAGTAGGTAACAACATCATTATAAATGGAGAAGGGTTTAAACTTGTTAAGAATTTTATCTTGCTTATCTCCACAATCAATACTCATGGAAGCATCAGTCAAGAGATCAAATGGTGCATTGCGTTGGGTAAATCTGGTGCCCAAGAACTCTTTAAATTGTTGGAAAGCAAAGATGCTACTTTAAGGATTAAGGTGTTCTTGACACAAGCAAGAATATTTTCAATTGCCTTGTGTGGCCATTGAAGAAGACTGAAAAAGAATTAATGCATTTGAATTATGGTGCTGGCAAAGAATATTGAAAGAACGTTGGACTGTCAAAAGAACAAGCACACCTGTCTTGGAAGAAGTACAGCTAGAATGCTCCTCAGATGCAAGGGCAGCATGACTTCTACTCCTGTACTTTGGACATGTCATCAAGGGAGACCAGTCCCTGGAGAAAGACATCATGCATGGCAAAGATCCTCAACAAGACGCATTGCCAGTGGCTGCCACAAGGGGCTCCAGAATCAGGGTAACTGAGAGAAGAGTGCCAGGACTGGCTGTGTTCAGGTCTGTAGCACAGAGGCCGCTAGGAGGAGCAGCCTGCTCCTTGGCACCTAACGACAGACCATGTGTCTTTTCAGATGCAACGCTGGCTCCTCGGTTTTCTGAAATCTTTCTCTGTCTCTTCCATGAGCCCCTTCAATACTGAGCAACTGCACTGAAAATATACACCTGCTGCTATTGTTGTTGTTCCAAACCTCTCTGCATCTTGTCACAATCAGAATAAAAGCCAGTGTTTAAGAAGACTTTTACAAGGCTTCATCGAACCAGAAGCTGGGGACTTTCCTAGCTCACTTCCTTCGACTCTATTAATCTTCCTTTGCCAGACAGAGTAAGCTGTGGGTTTCTGAGACTGTAAATATTTAGGAGAGCAGAAAGCGTCTCCTTTCTGTCTACGAGAAGCCATGGTTTCAAATTGCTGCCCGTGTGGTTAGTGCCCAACACCATGGGTCAGGGAGGACTTTATATATATATAAATATATATATGTGTGTATATATATATATATATATATATATATACACACACACATTGCATGTCGAAAGTACTTTAGATTAAGCAATGATATCTCTTGTTCAACATCATTTTTTGAATCCTGTTTGAATTTCTGGCAGCTCTGTGTTGATGTATTATTGCAGTCATTTTAAAATTATCTTCAGCAAAATTTTACTTGTACGCTGGTGTAGCAGTTAAGGGTTGGGCTGTGATCCACATGGTTGGCAGTTCAAAATCTTCCTCCTCTGTGGGAGAAATACTGGGCTTTCTACTCCTGCAAGCAGTTATGGTCTTGGAAATGCACAGGGGGTTGCTATGAGTCAGCACTGACTTGATGGCAGTGAGAGACATTCTATTACTGACAGTACGAGGCAGGCTGTCATTGTACTTTGCATTGCTTGTATGCCTACCTAATAATTTTAATCGTTTCTTCGTAATTTGTTGCCACCTAGAGGCCATCCTTGGGGAATTGTCTATTCCTGTCTTCTGCCCATTGTTTACTTGGATGGTGTGTCTTTTTCATATTGAAATGTGGCATTTGTCTATGTATTTTAGAGATTTACTCTTCAGCTGATATATCATTGCCAATTCCCCCACCTGCCCCAGCTTACGGGTTTGTGTTCCACCTTTTGAATGAAATCTTTTGATTCACATAAAGATCAAAATTGTCAGAAACTCCAGTCCTTTGTTTTGTCTTCTCTTGTGTGGGTGTTTTTCATTATGTTTGTTAGTATGTTTCTGCCTTGTTTTAGAGCGCTTAAGTTTGTCCTTTTTTTGTTGTTGGGGGTGATCTTTGTAGCTCTAGAGTATATATTTAGGTCTTTAATCCACTTTGACTTTGCTTTCATATATGATGTGGGGTATGGGTTTCATTTCATTCTTTTGCCTAGGAGATCCATTCTTAGCTATAATTTGTAATGAAGAAAAATAAAACTCATACACTTTTAATAGAAACCTGAGTATACCATATGGGAAAAAATAGAAGTTTATATACAAGACTATCCAGCCCCCGGCCAAGGCAAGCAACTAAAATACATCATTTATTCCGGGCTATAAGAGTCAGCAAATGTAGAGCTGAAGGAATTCTAGAGATTTCAACTCATGAAAGATTTGTGGATTTCAGATTGTTGTTGTTAAGTCTAAATGTGATAGGGAGATATCGCTGGTGAATATTATTTTTTCTGTCTAGTTAATCTGCCTGGTCAAGCTTTGCTGGTGGACCATGGTCTATAAATGTGGATTAACTAAAAGTACAAGAATCACCCGTCTTTAACTTCCTTGGAAAGGGTGTGCATGCCAGCATGAACTCTGAAGAGAAAGGTAAAATCCACGTCCTTTAAGGCACCTTTAATGAGGGTGAGTCATAGCACTCAGGGAGGCAAACCTATTTATTTTTATTACACAACACTTTTAACTGGGGCCATTTAAAAACGGCCACATGACAGGCAGGGGCCAAGATTAGATGCATCCTCAGTAGACAGCTGGCATGCTGCTGCCAGAACAAGGATTTAGCTAAGTGCAGCTGGTGAGAAAGAGCCATCAATGGGAGGAGGGGGAGACAGAGAAAAATAAACTCCCTGAAGAAAGTTAAAAAAAAAAAACAGGTCACAGTAATTTCCCTCGGGACTAAAATGTGTGACATGAGCTTTTGCATTAAGTCAGAAATTTCAGAGTAGGAGAAACTAGGAAGGAACCCGAACCATGGGGAATAATGCTGCTATTGTATTTGGGAGACCTGAATGAAAAGTCAGAGTCCTTTGGTAAAAGGTAAATGGGGTGCGATTCTCTATAAAAGAAGTTGCTTCTAGGAAAAAGGAATTAGACTTGTTTTCTTATTTCATATTCAGCTACAGTAGAGAACTTAATAACTAATCAACTTGAGTGCATGTGGTGCACTGCCACAGAAAGGTATTCCAAGACTAATGCTATGAATTGAACACATGGCGTCACGAAGAAAACCATCATCCAATGTTATGAGGCTGTTTATAACTTCTCTAAAGGATGGCTTTTCTGTTTATATTCAGTTTTCCCAAAGATGGCATTTAAACAATTATGTAATCATTTAATGCATACTTTTGCATTTGGGTTGGGGGATCTTCTATGCATTACATTTTACTCATCTTCTGAAAGCATTTTAACAATTGAACCTAACATAAATCAACAGTACCCCAGGTGGAAACCGGCACTTCTCTGTACCTGTCGATGGATTCTAAGAGAGTCAGGCACTTCATGCATTCAATAAACACAGATACAAACCAACAGAATCTCCTTAATGCTGTCTGTAGAAGCTAGAGGGAATTGGTTGAATTTTAGGGCAGGCACTCTGGAAAGAGAGGGGCTCTGCTAGGAAACCCTGAGGGATATAGAGGAAAGGGATGCCCCAGTATCACCAGCAACTAACTAATGCTCATTCATTTCTTAGAACTCAATAAATATTTGCTATAAATAGGGATAACTTTGATAGCAGATTTATGACTAATTTGCATAGCATATAAATTTGCGGTAGATATTAAAGTCACCTCTGAAGTTATACAAAAGTTTCCCAGCATGTGAAAGTAGCGTAGATTGGAGTTCTCGATAAAGATGGTAGATGCAGGTTGAGAAAAGGAAATGGTGAAAACAATTTAAGTGATCACGCCTTTCCCCAAATGAGAATATAAGATATAAGAAAACATTTTGAAATATTGTCTTGCTTATATGACTGAGTTTTGAGCTCACACGTTGCTGTCGCCCTAATTGGGAACAATTAGTTCTGATGACATGGCCCTGATCAATGCCAACCCCCATGAAGTGATTACTGAAGCTATGGGGCCTATAGCAGAATGTGGTGTGATGGAGAAAGCAGACGGTGCCCAGCTACAGTCTCAGAAAGACTAGCCTGTGGGGTCTTGACGGCTTGTCAAATAAACTACCATCTATGTGAGGCATCAGCTATGTCTACACAGAAAAAGCACACCATCTTTTGTGGTCCAAAAATTGTAAATAATTAAAACCAAACCAAGAGGAGGGAATGGTACTAGAGACTAAATTCTGAGAACCCAGTTTGCAAAAGGCTGTGGGTAACAGTGAAAGCCCCAAGTCCAAGTACACGGCCCCCATGTGGATTCAGCCTCAGATGGCATCTCTCTGATGACAGACCAGAGATGAGACAGGGCTTGTGATTAAACCGAGTACATGGCAGGGTGGATCACTGCAGCTGCAGTGAGGTCAAATCGGGACAACTTGTCAGTTGATGGTCCTCTTGAGTTGATACAGAATTGATCCAGTGTTTAATATTTTCCATTGAGGCTTTTCCTTGTTTTACTCTGTCATTGTGGTTGGGTTATTTGAATTTTGTTTTGATTTGGTATATTTTTCTATATCAATCCAGGGTAGGTAAACCTAATGAGACAATAACTTGATTCATAATTTCAAAGGGACATGGTTGGAAAGGTGAGTGGGAAATGGAGAGTACGAGGAAGAAGACACGTCCTGGAATTGATACTGATGAGGTAGTACCACTCCTCTGAATGCTCATGCTGCCACCCTTTCTTACAAGTCCTCGTGTTCGAACCCCCAACCATAACATGATTTTCATTGCTACTTCATAACCATAATTTTGCTACCGTTATGAATTGGGCGATCTCTGTGAAAAGGTTGCTCGATCCCCCAAAGGGTCATGCCCCACAGGCTGAGAAACACTGGACTAGTGAAATACATGATATATGAATTACATGTTGTAGAAACTCTTAAATATAAATAAATAAAACTTTAAAATAAATTATCCCTTTCTCTCTCTCTTTCTCTTCTATCTATCTATCTATCAATCTATCTATATATATAGATAGAGAGAGAGCTCAGTATCAGACTCAAATAGATATCTCTTTGATACACACACACACCACGAGGAAGGAGTTGTAGTGGTATCTATCGCGGCTATGCATTAGTGAGTAGTTTGAAAGCAACAGCTCTACTTAGAACTAGAGCGACAGCAGCCGGCTCCTGTCAAGAGTTCCAGCTTTGGGACCCCACAGGGACAGTTCGACCCCGCCTGATAGGCCCGCTCGCTAGGACTCAGAATTGACTCCATGGCAGTGAGTTTAGGTTTTAGTTATATTCTCTTATATACATCATATATTCTTCTTTCTTCTGAGATATATATGTATATATTTTGTATTTAGCGAAAACAGACCGAGTCTTCATATATTAAAAAATACATATTACAACCAATTCCTAACTTGACACTGGCAGCGATCTCCTTAAAGGAGACCGTTTCATGGGGTCTTGTGTGTGGAAAAGTACGGTTCTTGGGGAGGTGCCACTATGAACAAGGAGAGAAAACGAGAATTAAGGTGCATTGAACTTTGTAATTTTCTGGGACAGCTGCTGAGAGAGTGGATGTTAAGGCTAAGAGCTGAGTCAACAAAAAGGATAGGAAAAAGAATGAGAGAAGGAAGGGGAGGCCACAGCAGGGCCTTGGTCACTCGAGGGCACATGAGTCTGATCCTGAGCGAGCATTGCTTATTATGCTGTCCTGAAGAATAAACCTCGCTTCAACCACAGCTGTCGGACTTTTGCTCAGAACCACCTTTTAAAATTGCAAATGAAAATATTTTGTGCACACTTTAGTAAAGAGAGCTTCATGCGGATATGATGTTTATTTTTAACATTTATAGTTCTGACGTTCTTTTGGAAACTTTTTATTATGATAAATTTCAGTAATATACAAACGTAGAGGTTGATATAAATATGTTCTTGGGTAGCATAAACAAGGATCAATCAATACTCAATTCTGCTTTAAAACTACCATGCCATCTCCTGATGCTGGCCTGTACTGCGTTATTTTGAACCAAATATTAAACATAACATTATTTTATTCATAAATATTTCAGTATATTTCTTTAAAATCCCAAGACTTCTTAATAGGAAACAAACAAAGGAACAGCTAAGCCACAGGAGTATTAACACCCATAAAGATCAGCAGTCATTTTCATTCATCGTCAACTCTCTAGTCAGCGTTCAAATGTTCCTGATGGCCTCACACTTTTTTTTAACTGTTTTTCAAGTTCCAAACAAGTTTCAAATATCACAATTGATAGACACATCTTAAATTCATTTTATTCTTGGGTCTCCCCTTCATGCTCTCACTTTCTCTTTGTTCCTGAAAATGTAGTTGCTTACAAAAGCAGGTTACATTTCCTTCCGATTTTGTATTTTGTATTGCTGACAGTAAAGAGAAAACCAGAATTTGTCATCCTAGTAGACGAGGAGCAATATCGAAACATGGTTCCATTTATCTTGTCATGAGAGATATTAAACATTGTTCATACATTTGGGAGCTGCATAGGTGTTTTTTTTTTTTTTTAGTTCTAACAAACTGTTTATATCGCTTGCCCATTATTCGGCCTTGTTATTGATCAATTCCTTCCAAGGCACCTCTGGCTAACTTTGAACAAGCAACCTTTCAGTTAGGATTCTGATGCTTAACCATTTGTGTCATCCAAGGGGTCTCGAATGGTATTATTTTTTAATAATATTATCAACATGATTTTTAGAATTTGCATTATCTTTACTCATACACAGGTATACTTCTTAATATTAAAGACACATCACCACACCACTTATGATGGGGAGAATACAAAGTAGTCTGAGCTTCAAATTTTCATTTGAAAATAGTATAATCATCATGAGTGTATGTGACATATGAATCATATATCAAATCATGAGCATACAAAACAGAATGCATTAGAAAACTAACCTTGGTAAAAACATGAGTGATAGCTAGTATCTCAACTAATCCTTGAAAGTACAACTTCTTTCTCCCTATTGTCTCTTAACCAAAGGGCATGGTAACTCTTGAAAAAAGAAGCCTTGAGAAGGATTATAATCATAACTGGGCAATGTCCATTACTTTAGAACTTGCATAGTGCAAGGACCATTACTTCAATCTTTGTTTTCTCCTGGACCCAAGCTGATTGTGTGCTCTCTGTGCTTTGGTTTCTTTATTTCCTGAAAGAAGTTGGTAACACTGTCTACCTGGAAGGATCTTTACAAGGAAGATAGAGCCATGTCAGTATAAAACACCTACCTCTTGGGGTCTACACGATAGCTAATCAATAAAGAGTCATTCTCTTCCCAAAACCCTCTTTTCTGTCTACTGTGTACTCATACCCTAATAATTGAGAATGAATTGTGTACTTGCCTTCCGACTCTAGGAAGATTAGTTTCTTCGTGTGTAAGGCCAGTAAATGTCGAATACTGTCCCAGGAACCTGAGCTGCATCCACGAGCCTTTTCCAGATGATACAAATCTCCTTGAATTTCCAAAATGAACTTGGCTACTTACTTCCTGGCTTCAGAAGCAGGAGTTCTCAGGGTAATTTAAGAGCTCAAATGTTTCCGAGTACATGTGTCAGTTGGATTAGAAAGCACTGCCCGCGGCCAGCACAATTCCTCATAGCATGCGTGGTGACGCTCTTAGGCCCTGGCAGAAAGGAAGAAAATGAATACAGTCACAATAAAAACTACAGTGAAGCATGCACTTCCAAAGATGCGATGGAGGTTTCTTTCAAGGCCTTAAGAAGTTCTGGTGGATCTTAACTCATTTTTAAAAATTGGTTTAACCCGGACAGCATCTATAAAGAAAAAAATCCAACTTTCGATGACATAAATTAGAAGGGGATCGTGTGTATGTAGCATCAGCGTATATTTGTTTAGAGACAGTTCTCGACCCATATTGGCGGATGATAGAGCTAATTGCACGTGAATCCCTTTTCATTAAGTGAGGTTGTGAATGACCTTTGCCCCTGATCCTCTTGCTAACAGTTAGGCAGTGGTCTTCATTTCTGCCATTTCATTGGTCATCCTGGAATTAACCCCTCAAATTAGTCGGGATCAATGTGGATTTACATTACAGACTACCAGAGTGGGTCCACAGGCATGACAGACCCGGCAAGAGACACGAACACTTCAAACCACTACCAATGGAGTGACCTACTTTTAGGGAGATTAACTGATCGTGAGGATGTGAAATGAAATTAAATTCCAGTTAAAGTCAAATATTTTTCTTCACATAATGGGTCATCTGATACAGACCCTGCAGGATGCAGTGTTACCTTGCTTAGTGAAGGACATAATTATTTATAGATTTTTCTCAACATTAAGCTTACCCCTTATCTAACTTTACACAGACAGTCTGGTTAGTGACTCTTACAGAGATATCCTGCTGTACAATATGGTCCCACAAGGCAGGTTAGGGCCTAGTTACCCCCATTTCCATTCTTTGTTGATACTTTGAAAATATCAGAACAATGACTGCCTTGAACATTGGTTTTGTATTTCCAAATCGAATGTCTCTACAGGCGGTTCTGGTTCCATAGAACACGCATAAACAAAGAGATAAATGTTACTAATTATTGAGAATGAAGGTTCAAGGGCCTATTGTGAAGCTTTGTACTTATTGATTGAATCCTAAAACTATGGTTATAAAAGAAGTAATTTCTTGATGAAGCATTAATGATAAATAGCAAGCCTTCAGGAAGCTAAAATACTTAACACTCACAGACACTTCTATGTGAATCATTTAAGAATATGAACTAATGGAATGCAAATTGTATTTATTTCTCATAGCTTACAATGTTCCTTCTACAATGAAACTGGTTCAGGGTTAATTAGGGGGAATTCTTTAAGTACTTAAAAGTAACAATTGTGTGTATGTTTTAGAGCATATATATATTTACGTAGATGATACTAATGGTTGACCTTAGGCAAATTAGCTGTTTTCTCTCATTTAAGAAGAGAAAGACTTCAAAGAAATATACCGATGACAGTATTTTCTCACTACTCAGTGTAGAAATAAGTAAGAAAAGATGAAGAAGTGATAATGGTGTCATTGGAGAGATGTTTCCGGATCTGGACATAATCAGAAACAGTCCCGATTAAGCTGCTGTTTCCCTTTAAAGGCCATAGTCATATCTTTACGATAGCCTTAAGAAAATTCCTTATGATAACTAGATTGCATAAGAGGGGCAGACATCAGACTCCCAAAGTATTAATTTGCAATTAGAAACGGGGCAATCATATGGCCTAGAATATGCTTTGGGCTTGATTAGCATATTTTCTCTCCATAACCAAGCTACAGTGGGAGCTAAATCATAATCAGCAGATGCTCTTTGAAAGTAAAATCACACAAAAGGATTTAAATGAATTAAATACTTATTGGCCTCATTCTAAGGCCATTAATGGATCAGCCTTGTCAATTGGACCAGAAATCATTGCGGTCCGTCAGCTATAATCATCTCCATTGGAATGAGAACATGGGCCTCTGGGTTGGAATTTCTCTATGGCTGTGGCTGAGGCTCTCTCTACCCTGGAGTGTGTGAAGGGATACTACTACTATGTGCCTTGATGACGTTCTTTTTATTTCTGTGCTGATCAGTTGTCTCCATGGTGCACACAGTCCTTGGACAGTGTATGTGTTCACCTGGATTGGTATTATAACCCTGCTTTGCATCCTGTCTCTTCCCGGCGACTGCATTTCTCTTCTCTGTGGCTTAGTGGAGCTCTCGTGATGTACTGCTTTATGGACCAGCTCATTTTCCTGAGTTCTAATTTCTTGGACACCTGTGTCACCTCTTGGTTATTAATAAATGTCATTATATGCTGTCCCTAATGAAAAAAGTGCAGCAAGATGAATGGCCTTGGTTTAACATTCCTAATATCGAAAAACTATTTTCATTCTTCATGAACTGAATCATTTTAGTGGAGCTAAACAAATGCATCTGCTGGTGTCCCAGTCTGGTATAATGAAGGACCTGAATTGTCTGCAGCGCCAACGATCTTCTGACTGGTTTATAACATCAGATTACTACATGAAGCACTTTAGATGAACCACCATCAAAGCCAGCGGTTCTCAACCTGTGAGTAGCAACCTCTTTGGGGGTCGAATAACCCTTTCACAAGGGTTGCCTGATTTATAACAGTTGCAAAATTATAATTATGAGGTAGCAATTAAAATGATTTCATGCTTGGGGGGGTCACCCTAACATGAGGAACTATATTAAAGGGTCGTGGCATTAGGAAAGTAGAGAACCACTGGTCTTAGCTGACAGGTGGTATCAGAAGAGAGCTTTGAGAGGATTGGTTCCCAAGTGTAGGCTCTGTATTTCTTCCACCCAGTCTTCAGTTTGTTTGTGTTAGGTGTTGTCTTAGTGGATTATATGTTGAGCTGCTAACCACAAGGTCAGGAGTTCAAGAGGACCAGCCACTCAGCGGGAGATAGACTAGGCTTTCTACTCCAGTTAAGAATTGCAGTCTTGGAAAATCCACAGGGGCAGTTCTACTCTTCCCTGTATGGTTGCTATGAAGTCAGAATTGACTCAGTGGCAATGAGTTTTAATGTCAACATCAGGAAAAAAGAAAAAATACATTTGTCTTCTTATTGCATTCCTTTAAATGGAGTTTGAACCAGAAAATCAAACAGAGATTATCCTTTTTTTTTTTTTTTTCAAATTATGTGCCTGGGAATTGAAATTTTACACCAGGTCATGCTGAGCAAGGCTGCATGACAAGTGGGGGCATAAACAGAGTGCTCTGAATTATCTCAGAATGTTAGTTTTTAGTGGGGCAACTCGGCTTTCTGAATTCTATTAAACATCAATTTGGTTTCTAAAAACAGTAGCCTAATTAAACTTTTTCTCAAGACATTAGTCAACCCCTCTGCTAATAACTGATTCCTTATGGGCAGTATTGGAGCATTTGATGTTCTCATATTGAAACCACCGTGCTGTCTGAAAACATAGCACTTTCTAACATCAGCTCCAGTAAAGTAGGTGCAGTCCTAGATTAAGATTTCACAGACCTAGATTTTAATCCTGACTAGCCGTGTGGCTTCAAACAGCTCTAAACTTCGCTAATGCCATCTTGGGCCCCAATGTGATAATTATTGCCCATTGCTCCAAACCTCTCTAGGGTCATATTTTTCCTTTGGATTTTTAAAAATTATTCACTCTCTGTTATTTCAAAAAAGACACTAGATCTTGACAAGACCCTGTATAAAGCCTTTTAGGGAAATGACCACATCAAATATTTTACATGTGTTTGGTTCATTCCAAAGCTATCACTTCAGGTAACCTCTCTATTCCTAGCTACCATAGTTATCCATACATCTACTCTCATCCTTTAATATGAGCAATTGATGGTCTGTTCCACATTTAGTCCCTGACTTTGATTGGGTTGATGATATTGAGCTTCTCTATTGCATGTTTCCAATTTGATACAACCTTGAGTATATCCCACCTGGGTTTAAAATATATCTCAAGAACAACAATGACAGAAGACCTAATGAGTTGTATTATAACATCAGGAACATCATACATAAAGAAAGCCAAAAGCCATTAAAGAGACAAGAAACAAAGAAAAGATCAAAGTGGCTATCAGCAGAGGCTCGCAAACTTGCTATTGATTGGAGAGTAGCTAAAGCCAATGGAAGAAATGCTCAAGGAAGATAGCTGAACAGAACATGGCAAAGGATGGCTCGAGGACATAAAGTATATGAAGACCTGGAGATGGGAAGTCCAAAGGGGAGAACACACTCAGCGTATTTCAAACTGAAAGCACTGACAAAGACACATGCCTCAATAGGAGCTATTGAATTCCTTGGGCAAAATATTGAACAATGCAGGTCACAATTTCAGAAGAAGATGGAAAGAATAACAGAGCCACAGTACCCAAAAGAATGGGTCACTGTGCTGGCATTTCCCCCTCTTCTACTCACTGCTATCGAGTCAATTCTGAGTCATTCAGGAACTGGCACAGGATCATGAATCAACAGCATTGAAGGAAGATGTCTAAGCTGCACTTAAGGCCGTAGCAAAAATCCTAAACCAAACAATAGCAAGAAAGAGCAAGGCTCCGGGAAATGAGGTGATATCAATTTAAATGTTTCAACAAGCTGATAAAAAACTAGAAACACCCGCTTGAGTGTATGCTGAAAAAATTGGAAGGCACGGCGTGGCCAGCTGATTGGAATAGATCCATGTTAATGTCTGTTCCAAAATAAGGTGACTCCACAGCATGAAGAAATTATAGAACAATAACAATATCACATGCAAGTAAGATTTTACTGATGATAGTTACAAAACTGTTGCAGTAGTACTTTGATAGGAAGCTGCACAAGCCAGTTACAGAAGGCTTGGGCTATCATTGTGATGTTACATGGATCTTGGCTGAAAACAGAGACCACGAGAGACATGTTTACTTGTGTTTCATTGATTGTACAAAGTCATTTGACTGTGTGAATCATAACAAATGATGGATAACATTTCACAGAATAGGATTCCAGAACACTACGTTGGCTCATGCAGAACCTGTACGCAGCCCAAATGGCAGTCATTTAAACAGAACAAGTGAATACTGCATGGCTTAAAATTAGATAAGGTACACGTGACGTGTGTATCACTTCACAATACTTGTTCGATATCTATGCTGAGCAAATAAGATGAGAAGCTGGGCTATATAAAGAAGAATATGGTATCTGGTTTGGAGGGATGCTTATTAGGAAGCTGTACTGTGCAGATGGCACAAACTTGCTTGCTGAAAGAAGGGGACTTGAAGGTCTTGCTGAATATCAGTGACTGCAGCTGTCAGTATAGATTGCCCTGCAAGGTGCAGAAAACCAAAACCCAAATAACTGGACCAATAGACAAGGTCATGATAAGTGGGTAAAAGATCAAAGTTATCGGTTTTATTTTACTTTACACAATCAGTGATCACTGGAGAAATCACTGGCTTGCATTTTGGGCAAACCTGCACAAAAGGTCTCTGTAATGGGGTGAAGTGCAAAGATTTCGCTTTGAGGATTAAGGTACATGCCAGAAGTCATGTTACTTTCACTGCACTCATACATGTGTAAAAGTTGACCATTGATGAGGAAACTGCAGAAATGATGCACTTAATAATGGTATTGGTGGATTATTGAAAGTAACATGACTGCCAAAAGATGAAATAAATCTGTCTTGTGAGAAGTTCAGCCAGAATGCTTAGAAGCAAGGACAAGGCGATGTCATCTCATGTATTGTGGACATGCCATCAGGTGTCACCAGTTCCTAGCCATTGTGCTTAGGGGAGAGTCATTGAAAGAAGAGAAGAGTCACCAAGGAGATGGACTGACACAGTGGCTGCAACGAGTTGCTATGAGTTGGAACCAAGCCTCACTATCCATAGTCTAGATTCTTCAAGCTGAATTGCGTGCATACCATCCCAAACACACTTTCAATTCCATTCCATCATTCTCCTGTGAACTGATAATCAGTACAGGCAGAAATACAATAGAAGAGATGGTAACCTATTTGTTTAGGAAGAGAAATGGCCTCAATCAGAAACTACCCAGTCTATTTATTATTGTTAGTATTTTGTAACAATGAATTTGGGCTTTCAGTAGATCTCATTAAAATATAGGTAAATGAGATTAAAACTACTTTCATGGCAATCTGGCAAGACAATGGTGACCAGCTGGGCTGCTGACGAAAAGGTCGTCCATCTGAACCAACTCACTGGTTCCCCAGGAGAAAGATCTGGCAATTTCCTTTCATAAAGATTGCAGCCAAGAAACTCTATGGGGCAGTTTTACTCTAATACATGGGATTTCTATGAGTCTAAAATAAAATCGACAGCATCCTGCAATAATAACAAAAATATCTGTAATAAAAAGTGCCTTAGAGAATAGACAGTGGGTCTTCTCTCATGATCATCGAGTCGGTGCTGACTCATAGCCACCCTGTATGGTCTTTGGGAGACTTTGACTGTTAATGGGAGTAGAAAGCCCAGTCTTTCTTCTGCAGAGCTAATAGAGATATTGAACTGCAGACCAATGTTTAACCACTACACCACCAGGGATCCTATAGGCAAAAGGATAGGGTTGTAGAAGGTGAAATGGGTGGCAATTATCAATGGAGAAAAAAAGAAAAACAATAATCACAAGAGCTCTTCATTTACCCGGGTCCCATGGATATATTTATTTGCTCAAATGAGAATTGAATCATGAGGGCTTTTATATTGGATGCAAACTTCATCAGTTTAATTGGTGGCTTTTATAAATTGTAAAATATTTCAAAATTGAAATTCCAAATTCTATGAAATAGAGACATTTTAGTGTTTCCACACCTTATTATTCTAAGCTTCAACTTTCCCCCAGCCCCCTGAAGGAAGTGTGGAAAATTAAGGTAATATAACTTGGCTCCTGGGTCAGCCTTGGCATTCTGCACCCTACACAATATATATGATTACATCTTCTATTATGAGTGGGACATATGGTATTTTCATCAAAGAGTGATGAAGGAAAACATCTTTAATAAAGCTGAAAATATTGCTTAATTTAGGAAACAACTTTCTCAAAACTAGGAACTATTTCTGCTTGAGTATCCAGTAATCTAAGTATGTGTTTGGGGAGTGTTGAGGTGTGGGGGTGTAGATGGAGAAGCAAAACGCAAACAAGTCAACTAAAGAGAATATACCAGCTTTCAGATTTAGTCAAATTCTTGATTGTTCATAGTTTATATACTTATAAATAAAAAAGCAATAAATGCAGATATTAGAAAATTTTATTTCTGAAAACGTTCAGCAAATGGTAAAGATAATTGTTAAAACTTAATAAAAAACCACTGATTTTCTAGTTTTTGGACTTAACCCTTGATTAACTAGAAAACAGGCTGAAGAACATGCAGTCATTCTCTCATATGCCTTTTAACAGAAGAAACATTATGCTGGGGTTTCCTGTTCTACTTGGTAATGTAGAAAAGTGTAACTAGTGATTGACAGGACACGCAATGACATTGAGTTCAGCCTTGAATACCCCGTGAGTGCTATTGTGACCTGAACACCTGGCAGGCACACTGTCACATGGAGATCACCCCATCCTTGTACAATGGCCGCTCTCCTTCGGGGGATTTTGATGCTTCTTGGATTAAGTATCCAGACTCACCATCTAAAAATGGCAACGTCAGTAATTTAGTAAGCCCTGATGGCGTCATGGTTCTGCATTGGGCTGCTAACTGCAAGATCAGCAGTTCGAAACCAACAGATGAGGCTCTCTACTCTCTTTAAAAATCACAGTCTCAGAAAACCCAAATGGCAGTTCTACCGGGTTCTCTAGGGTCACAACGAATTGGAAACGACTTGATGGCAGTGAGTTTGGGTTTGTTTGCTTGTCTTGAGTATCTAAATTAGTGTTTCCCAAAGTGACTAATACTGTCCCCCTGGGAGGGTGCTGAAGCAATCCAGGGGAAATGCCAAAGTAGATATCCACATCTGCCCTGCATTGTAGGCTACAGTACAAAGGTTTTCATTGCCATCTGAGAAGGCGGCAGTAGGCCAGATATGATTGACGGGAGGCCAGTCTTGCAGATATTGATTGAGAACCTTTTATTTGGTTTTGTTTTTCAGTGCCTCTACCAGCCAGAATTCTTTCTCCCCTGAAAGGGAAAAGTAACTTCAAGTTGTATCAATGTAGTATTTGCTTAACAAAACTCTCAGGGATAAAAGTGATGATGAGATTCTTTTCTAGGAAATCAAGTTTTTTGTTGAGAACATGTATTAAAAGACTGTTTTTTTCCCCCACAGGGAAGCCAGGACAGATGATCCCTTCAGGACCAGTGCTGAGAGTGGAGATACCGGGAGGGTGGAGGGAAGGTGGGGTCCAACGGGGAAACCAATTACAAGGATCTACATACATATAACCTCCTCCCTGGGGGATGGAAAACAGAAAAGTGAGTGAAGGGAGACATCAGACAGGAAAGATATGACAAAATAATAATAATTTATAAATTATCAAGGGTTCATGAGGGAGGGGGGAGTGAGAAAAGAGGGGGAGACGAGGAGCTGATATCAAAGGCTCAAGTAGAAAGCAAATGTTTTGAGAGTGATGATAGCAACAAATGTACAAATGTGCTAGAAACAATGGATGGATGCATAGATTGTGATAAGAGTTGTACGTGCCCCCAATAAAATGATTTTTTAAAATTATTTTAAAAATAATTTTATTGGGGGTTCTTATAATAATCCATACATCAATTGTATCATGCACATTTGTACATATATTGCCATCATCATTTTCAAAGCATTATTTTTCTGTTTGAGCCCTTGGTATCAGCTTTTTTGCCTCCCTCCCTCACCCTCCCACCCTCGTGGACCCCAGATAAATTATAAATTATTATTTTCATATCTTTTACCACCCACTGTCTCCCTTTGCCCACGCTACTATTGTTTGTCCCACTGGGGAGGATGTGGGGGGGATATTATATGTCAGTTATTGTAGTCAGTTCCCTGGTTTCTCCCCTATCTCCCCCACCTTCCTCCTTCCATCATGGTATTGCTGTTCCATTGCTGTTCCTGAAGGGTTGATTTGTCCTGGTTTCCATGTGTTGGGAGCTTAAAAGATGTTTTTCAAGGTAGAGTTAATGTCAAGATATTAAACAGAAATTTTATCTTGATGTGAAGCATTCAAGACATCAAGATTTATTTGGTATTGATAAAGTGTTTCCCTAAAAAAGAGACAGTCATTAAGAACAAGAATATTGCTAAAGAACTAGGATCTTAGCGATTATAATTTTGCTCTTATGATAGCTATGAGTATCAAGCACATTATAATTTGAATTTATGTATTAAAATCACCTAATTAAAGAAGAGCTCTCCTGTACTTTGCTATTGAGCTATTTCTAAATAGAAAGTGGGAACTTTAAAATGGAAATATTTTTCTCATGCAGACCACTCTGTTCCATTGTTTCTGAAATTACAGTGTAATTAGAAGTTCAACCCAATAGTTATACCAAGAGAGAGCATGAAAACAGCCACGTACTTCAAACTGACATGTTCTTGGGAACATTTTTTCATCCTTTCTTTAAGTGTTTTTTCTTTGCTAGAAAATAATTAGCTTTGGCTAGAACACATGGATACAGAAAATGCAATGGGGTAGTGACCATTTGGAAAAATGAAATTGTAAAGATAATATCCAATATATTTAAAGAAAAATGCCTAATATAACAATTAATGAGGAAAATAGTAATGTTGACAAGGGAAAATGCCTTTGACAACAAAAGTACTGATAAAAGGCATAAAACGATTTAGTGGCAAAACAAAATTATTTAGGGAAAAAAAAACAACAGCCATTGACGGTTCATTATGAATTTCCCCCTTATTGTAGTGTATTTGAGTGACCGCTTCTCTTATTTTTTTGCCAATGTGCTTATTTTCTTAGATACTGCATCTAAATGTTTGAGTTAATTATCTGATGATAGTAAACAATGCTTACAAACATATGTAACTCTTCTTGGTTGTTCTCATTAATTAGTTTATATAAAGGGTGCATCCTTTTTGATCTAACCATCCTTTTGAAACCACTGGCTCATGATTTGTATTCATTTTTCTATTCCAATGCCCTTTAATAACTGTGAAAAAGCTCTCATGCCATTCCTTTTGGATAAGTTATATCAAAGCACAATATAGGAAACATCACAAGATATCTAAGAGCAGGCCACACCCTTGAGACATTTTCTTCCAATCGCATCAAGACTGGGACCTTATCCAGGGGGCCCCATTCCACCACAGCTGCTGGCTGCCCACAGAGTTGATTACTTTATGTTGGAACCCATCATGGAGTTGATCATTTTTAAATCAGACTTCTTAGGGAAGCTGATAATTTCTGATGGATCTGGATGCCGGTCTGTTCTGAAATGATAGAATATTACTTGCTGATCCCAGAAGCCATCAGTGAACTTCCAGCCTGGGATTCATTCAACTTTGCATCTACCAACCTGTGGTCTTCCTGCTTCTGGTGCACTAGCTTCTGCAGCGACGCCAGTCAGAATTCTCTATTTTACCATCTGACCCATGGTCTTGACCTGGACTAGATTTAACCAGTTCAACAATTATGGAAGCCATTTCTTGATACAAATGTCGTGCTGTATACATGCACACACGTGTGTGGCTGACTTTGCTTCTCTAGCAAACCCAGAATAACACATCTAGACCCCTATACTGATAATTACCAACTCAACAACTTCCAGAGTCGACGGAAGCATGATAATGAATAATGTATGCTTTGTGGAGCACCTGGTCTTCGTGTCATGATTCCTGTGCTGCTGTAATGGGAGTCACCACAGACCACGTGGAAAGGGAAGAACATGGTGGTGTGACAGTAGCGCTTTACTTATGGGCACAGAAATTTGGTATTCCTGTAATTTTCATGTGTAATGAAATGTTACTCTTCTCTTGATATTTCCAACCGTTTACTTAGGCATAAACGATTCCTGGTTTGTAGAACATACAAAAACAGGCCAGGAGCTGAATGTGACCTGATGGTTTTAGTATGCTGACCCTTACTATAGAGCTTCCAAGTTCAATTTTATAAAGAAGGTCACCCAGCAGTTCTACTTAGATATTCTTTAAATTTATTGAACTCAAGATGCTCAACTGAATTGATATAATTTTGCCCATATGGTCTTTGCCATCTGTAGTAGACCCAATACCTATTGACTTAGCCAAATCCCAAACCTGGGAGTTATCTGGGATACTCTCATGCATCACATCTACCAAATGACCAATTCTTAATCTTATCTCTCATCTTTCCTCTTCTGTGTGACATTCTCTATCATGTAATCTACTGTTGTGTTCTGCAAATGTGTTCCCATCCTCACTAGCTCCCACTTTAAACCACTGCCCAGGTCGCTACCTGAGAAACTTTTCTGAAACTCAGATGTAATCCTATCACTTCTTTGTTTGAAAACTTTGTAATACTTGTCTGTTAAACCAAATAGAAACTTCTGGATGTGATGCACATAGTTTTTCAATCTTACTTCATTAGTTTTATTCCTTGCTGGGTTCCCTTCTTTCTTAACATCACCTCAGATAAAATTCTTTCTGGTCTCAGAATGGGCCACCTGGTAACCCCCTCCTCACTTCTGCAGCAATGCTCTTTTATACTTCTCCGCGGGACGAGCATTCGCGCCCTGACAGTGGGAGCTATTTCTCTTCTTGAGTTCTTAAACAGGGCTTACCAACAAAGCAGGCACCTAGTGCGTATGTAATTTTATGAACTGTGATAAAAAAGAGGCAAAAGAGCTATGTGAGAGGTGAGTGTGTGTGTGTGTGTGTGTTCAGAGAAAACTTCTGCTCTGGGACGCAGCCAACAGTGGCAGAACACGTGTGGAAACTTTGGGAGCTGGGTGCTCCAAAAGGACTATGTCAAGGTTAGCCTCCAGGCGGCATCCAAGGGAGCCTCGTACCCTGCACACTCCCTCCTCCATACTCCCTTGGATGGGCTGTCTCTCCAAACCTGACACTGTCTTCTGTTTCCTAATCCTCAATTTCAACAGCTCCTTCCAGGCTACATGCAAAGCTGGTTCCCTTTGAAACTCTAAAAGCCTGGATACCCACAGCCCCAGCATTTACTGACTTGTCTCTTCCACCCTATAACATGTAATATCTCAATTCAGCAGTAACTTTTAAAAGTCCCTTCTAATCCTGAAGTATTACTTAGCTTTGTAAAGCACTTCTTTAATGGCCCTCTCAGCATAGAATGCAATCTCAAAACACCCAGGAGGAAAAACTCCTTTGTTTGATTGGAGCTCCTCTATGGCTCTGAGAATCTTCTCTGTGCTGCAAACATCGGTTTCAATGTTTTTAGGTCACTATCTTTCTTGCGAGTCTAGGAAAGAGTGTCCCTCATCTCAGCACAAGCAGACTTCAGTGTACAGACCGACATGCAATCTATTCACATAATGCAGTGTGTGATTGCGTGGACTCACCAACTCCCACCTACAAATGGCTCTTTTTTGTACGATATGTTCCAATGATTAGCACAGCACTTACTTAGGTGCTTAATAAATTTCCGTTGAAATAAAGGAAACCAAGGTCAGGTCTCTCTTAGACTACATTGCCACGATTTATATTCCATGCGGTACCTAGCACAGTGTCTTGGCCACAATAGTAATTTAATAAATATTTGTAGAATTAAATTGAATTCTGCTTTCTTTGTATCTTGGAGAAACACCAATTAGAATGATATAGGTAGATAGGCTAAATAAATATTTAGAATGACTCTTTCAACACTTAATCTTATTGTTTTAACATTCTACAGACTTGAATCCACTAAATTAAGTGTATTTGTGTTAATGGATACACCCTTTTAATCTTTTTTCATGAAGTGTTTAAATTTTAAAGCATTTGGGTTAGGAAAAAAAACAAAGCAGAGCTCATTCCTCCTTTCATAAATGTCACTACCTTCTATTTTGGGAATAATGTGAATAAGGACCGGGTCTGGGAATTTAAAATAAAGCAGGTCTACCAGAAAAAGGAAAGCATGAGCACCTTTTCTTCCACAATCAACCCCAATGTCTCACTACTTAAAACAGATTCTCTTCTGCTTGGGTAGCAATCCTGTTCTGAGCACTTTTTGGAATAATGAACAAGCCTCTTCATAATGACAGAAGGTTGAGCCTTAAAAATAAAATAAAAAATTAAAAAGGAGAAGGGAGAGCTGACTGATTGGAACGACACCAAATTTTTATTTTCAATGGCATTTGTAGCTGCTAGAAGTGACACAATTTGTGTCAGTCTGGGGACTCAAGAAAACCAAACATAAATTGCAGTTGACCAAATTAATGTCAGAAGAATTGCAATTAGTTCATTAAACAAATGATGTGGAGAATTTCCGAGGCTAGCAGTGAGATAACAAAAAAACAAGCATCAAATCCTGAGAAAACAAGATGAAAATGAATCAAATGAGACTAAAAACCTAACTCTCTCTTCAAAGAAAGCAGAGACAGGACAGTGGAGAGAAAGATTCAAAAAGGAAGATTCAATTAGCCAGCCAAGGGGAATGGGGAGAAACCCAGGTGGGATTCTCTGAGAAGGAAAGCGATGAAAGTTTAGATCATGATCTATAAATAGTCATTTATTTTATAAATCCTTCATGTGATGCATACACGACATGGGAGCGTCTCTCCTTCTTACTCCACACAGCTCCGTGGCACTTGCCTTTTACGGCAATCTGCAACACTAAGCACAAAGAACGGGGGTTGGAAAATGACTTGGGCTCCTTTCCTTCAAAACCCAAGAAAGAAATTGATGACGAGACAATCGGGGGACAATGCACAGATTGCCAGAAGGGCGCAGGAAGGATAAGTCTTAGTAGACTCTGAAATGATGCAGAGAAATAGCATGTCCCTCTTCTGACTTACTAATATGAGGGATCATTTTAATTACCATCCTATAATGAACCTTCCTCCAAATACCACTTTGCCTGTCATCCTTCTTCACAAACCTGTCAGGACCTGTGTTCTATGTCTCCCCTCTCACCCCTTTGTTCTTATTTTCAGCGCTGGCTTTTTCACCGAATACAATATTGAAGGTGGTGAAAGGAAGCTGCGGATGGTGAAGGGCAGCCTGTGGGACGGCCGATTTTTGACAATTGATTTTTGATACATTGTGTTGCGTTATCAAGGATTCCTTTTCTTAACCTTTCCAAGCACTTGAGTCAAAAAAGTAGACTTTGAAATCCCATCCCAACTATAATATTGTCTTCCAGATTTTTCACTAGACAAAGAAGTAATAACTATTACCTTCATGATATTTGACACATCTATGGAATATTCTTTATTACTGACCATTACAGTTTTAAAAAGTATAAAACTCTTAGTTTTACAACTAAATAAATAAAATTGATATAGATTTGCTTACAAAGGTAGAAAATTTGACAACAGATATGGTGTTGCTTGCAAAAATACCCTTTTATTTTAAAAATCCTTCATACGCTACAAAGGCTAATTCATGTAACTGGACTAATGGAGTTGCCCCCACAAAAAATCTTTGTATTTTCAAATGCAGCAAAAGCTATGTTTACACAACAACAGCTGAAACAGAGATGGGTCCTGAGACAGGCGTGGACATTGTTCCCATCTTCATTTGCAACTGTTGAGTGCTATGTGTCTGTTATTGTATTGAAAGGTAGAATATACAGGTGTCAATGAAAAGAAGATAGTAAGAATACACGGAATCACTATCCCTAAAAGAACTAGTTGACATTCAACCACTTCAAGGGGTAGCATATGATTAAGAACCAATAGTCTTGAAAGAAAAAGTCCAAGTTGTACTGGAGGAATTTTCAGTAAACAAAGCCTCAGGATGATAGAAATACCAGCTGACATGTTTCAACAAGCTGAGGAAGTGCTGGAGGCACTCACCCATTTGTGACAAAAATTTAGAAGACAGCTACTTGGCCAGCTGACTGAAATACACACACACACACACACACACACACATATATATATATTCTTTGCATCTATTTGTACACAAATATATATGTTTCAATCTATTCCTAAGAAATGAGACCCAACTCCCAAAACTGAACCAGACTCACTACCACCAAATTGATTTCTACTAGTGATGACTCTATCCAACAGAGTAAAACTGGTCCTATGGGGCTTTGATGCTATTAGCTTTTATGGGGGTAGAAATCCCCATCTTTCTCCCACAGAGTGACTGGTGGTTTTGAACCACAAACCTTGCGGCTAGCAGCTCAACACATAACCCCTGTGCCATCAGGGCTCCTGCTGATGACACAACAGAATGCCTAAATTATAGAATAATATCATTAATATCACATACAGGTAAATTTTGGCTGAAGATCATCCAACAATGGTAGCAGCAGTGCATTGATAGGGAGCTGCCAGAAAGTCAAGCAGGATTCTCAGAGGATGTAGGACCAGAGATCTCACTGCTAAAGTCGGAGGATCTTAGCTGAAAGCGAAGACTACCAGGAGATGTCTATTTGTGTTTCACTGACTGTGCCAAGGCATTCCACAGTGTCCATCATAAGCTTGAGAAGAAGGAATTCCAAAATCCTTCATTGTGCTCATGTGGAACCTGTAGAAGGGTCAAGAGACAGTTATGCAAACAGAAAAAGGAAAAGTTGCATAGTTTAAAGCAAGAAATGCAAGTGTCGGACTTGTATGCTCTCACCATATTGATTACATCTGTAAGTAGAATTGTCAAATGCTGTATAAGCAGAAGATGTTTATAAAGATGTGGCATCAGGATTGAAGCGAGGCTTATTAGCAACCTGTATGAAGTTGACAAAACCTTGTTTGCTGAAAGTGAGGAAAATTTGAAGCACTTGCTGAAGAAGATCAAGGATTGCAGCCTTCAGTGTGGATTACAACTCAAGGTATAAAACCTAAAATCCTCACAACTGGACCAATAGGTAACATCATAATAAATAGAGCAATTTTGAAGTTGTCAAGGATTTTTTTCTTGCCTGGATCCACAGTCACCGCTCATGGAAGCAGCAGTCAACAGATCAAGGGATGCAGTATATTGGGCAGATATTCTGCACAAGATTTCTTTACAAGCATTGAAAAGGAATATTAGATTCCCAATATATATAAATTGTGATAAGACGATACGAGAGGTTTCAAAAAGTCCATGGAGAGATGGATAAAATGATTATGATTTTTTTCCATGAACTTTTTGAAGTCTTTATTGTATGTCATAAAACATTTGCTGGTATGACATTTTTTACATGTTCAACTCAGTGTATATCTTCCTTCTTAGCCCTCTATTCTATTTGTGCAGGGAAATGTGAGTTGCCGAGACTAAGCATCTACTCTGTGGCATGTTTTCTGGCAGAGATTTCAGGATATTTAAAATCTATTTTTTTAAAAAATGACAGTAAAGGGATCTTATCTTCCTTGATGCATTTTTCTTAAGTAGATTATATCTAAAGAGATGACAAAGAGTTTTGTTTTTAGGGTTATTTTGGGGGGGTTTGTTTTATTTTACCCAAAATGCTGTAGTTTAATAAAAAAAATTATACAATATATATTTCCCACTGGCATTTTTTCCACTCTACATCTCTTCATATTCTCAGTAGGCATTTGAAAAGGCCCATGCAAATGACTCATATAATAAAGGAACTTGGGCCAAATGAGTCCCAGTGGCTCCGTGGTTAAAGCACTCAGCTACTAACTGCAAGGTTGGTGGTTCAAACCCACCACTGCTACACCAGAGAAAGACGGTGCAGTCTATTTCTGTCAGGATGCACAACCGTAGAAACCTCATGGGGTAGGTCTTCTCTGGCTTGGAGATGGGTTGAGTGAGATTGCTTTTAACTTGACCCAATAAGACAAGCAGCATTACTCTAAGAAATGTCTTCCCCTTTAAAAAAAAAAAGAAATTCTCAGGTATTTTCTAGATTCAATGTTTCTGCTCTCATTTTATAAACTTCTTTCATTTATTATAAATGTTTTATATATTTCCAAGCTTAATACTTTTTATCATGTCTTTTGTATGCTTGTTGGGACCAAACTCACCTCCCACAACTTGAAATATTTTCTTTGTATCAACAGCACTCAAAGCTACACCTCCAGCCCCAAATCCACTTTTGATTTTTAATACTAGAGATCATAGTCAGCTGTGGGTTTAATACACTCATAAGAAAGGTCATCATGCCCTAATATTTTAATCTAAACCCATTTTTTTTATCCTTCAAAAACTCCATCTCTAGGTAAAGATAATGCAGTCGACTGGGGCTCATTTTCAACAACTTCTTGTCTTTCTGGAACCCTGGTGGTACAGTAGTCACTCCTGGGCTGCTATCCACAAGGTCAACAGTTTGAAAACACCAGCTCCTCCGAGGGAGAAAAGAGAAAGATGAGACTTTCAACTCTTGGAAAGAGTTAGACTCAGAAACGCTCAGTGGCAGTTCTGCCCTGTTTTTTCAGGTCCTTATGAATTGGAATTAACTTGCTGGCAGTGAAGCCTTTTTCTGTTTGTTTGGGGTTTTGGTGGGGAGTGGTCGGTGTGTTGTAATTGTCTTTCAAATTTTCCTTTCACTTCTGAACACAGACACAGTGCGATCAAATGTTTCATCAAATCTTGTCAGCTTTCTCTCTCTTGATGACCTCTTTTTTATCCTTGACACTTTCATTACCAAGTTTCACTTTAGTGTTTTAGCATCTTTTTCTAGGCTACTGTAAAGAGGCGATGATGGAAGGAAAGGGGCAGAAATTGTTACAAAGGAGAGGTGGGCCATGATCCTCCCTGCCACCCCCACCGCTCTGGCACAAAGGAGGGTGAAGGGCAGGTAAGATTCATTTCCTCATCAGTGAAAGAGCGCAAGGGTTTGAGTGTGAAAACTGGGTGGAGAAAAACAGAATATTCATGCTACTTCCACAAAGACTGACCGAACTCTTAGGATTTGGGTCCGAGACAAGGGCACAGCATCAATTCTGCAATGCTGGGATGTGCACACCACACTACAGAAAGAGGAGGTATATTAATGAGGACCAGAAAAAGAGCAGAGGCCCACCAGAAATCCAGCTATGGTGGAAGGCCCACCCTTAGCAGAATCTAAAGTCCAGCTCGACAGTCAGCCAGGTGTTTAAGACTAGTATGGGTCCTTTGAAAGCCTCCTGGTTTAGTGGTTATGAGTTGGGCTGCCATCCTCTAGGTCAGGAGTTCAAAGATGGGGCTTTCTACTCCTGTAAACAGTTACAGCTTCCAAAACCCACAGGGACAGTTCTACCCCATCTTACAGGGCCACTATGAGGCAGCGGAGACTCAATGGCAGTGGGTTTGGGTTTTTGGAGGGGCCCTTTGGACTTCATTGCCAAAGTATCCCCCTTAATAAGGCTGTTCCTGTTCAAATCTTTTCTCAGACTCCAGTTTAGATTTTGTACCTTGCCTGAAATCTTTCTTGTGAGTGGGAGAGAACTGAGAAGTGAGAAGGTTCAAAACCTTGAGTGGCCTCCTGCTAACATCTCGATGCCTCCGGATGTTTCATTCGAAATCTTCATCATCTATCCCACTCCTTTCAAAATCATTTTGTAATACACCTTTACATATTCTTTTTCGATCCATGTCCTGCTTACACATTCAGCCTTATCTCAATGTGTATTGTCTCATTTAACCATATGGGCTAAGCTTAATAAATGAAGCACTTATATATCTTAATAGTGCATATTATTAGCTACCTACTGTATTAGAGTTTAAATTCTGAGCACCTTGGAACAAAAGGCTATGGATGACAGTGACGAGCCACAATGCATTTGTAGGGTCCCAATAGATTAAGCCTCCCTTGAATTCTGATCATTGATCAATGATGTAGACAGTCTAACCTCAGGTACCTTGACTTGTCTCCAGCCAGCCCAGAGAGGGGCACTCTCTCTTAGGTGCTTGCCTCCTAGGGGCATGCTTGGGTGAATCCTTGATAGAGGTGACCATATTGAGGACAGTACAGGGAGTTGCATAATCATGAGTCATGCCCCATCAGTCTCGCCCTTACTGTCTTGATCAGAAGGCCCTGGAGCAATCTTGTAAACCCTTCTCTCTGACAAAGCACTTAACAATGTCCCAGTGTATACAACCCTGTTCCAGTCATAGTCTCATTCCTGCTCCTGCAATTCACCTGTAAATATGACGTATTGATCTGCCGCCAATCGCCTGGCAGTCCAGCTTGTATCCTCGGACGCCATTTTGACCTCATGCTAATGGCCTCCATCATCTGGCTGACGTGGCTGTGTTTTGGGGTTGTCGTTAAGATGTAAGAAATATTCCCTTTAAATTATATTTGAGATTTGGGGGCGGGGGATATCTTTCATACCTAAAGCGCTGCATAGTTTGCATTGTAGATGTGAGGCACGAGATAATTGAGTAGTTTTTGATTGACAGATATTTCTAATTTTTACCAATGTAAAAGAATGATGCAAGTGCCATTTTGGTTTACATAATTTTACATCCTTGCCTACTATACTCATCTCCTAAGGAAATAATACTCATTTTAAGACAAATCCCAAGCCTCAAACCTACAACGTAAATTGCAAAGCGGGATCATTTATATCTGCACATATAGAGTGTCATCCTAGAGGAGAGAAGTCTTCAGAGTAGAGACCCTGGATCTTTAAATTGGGTGAGAAGCATGTCTTCTCATTGCCCTGGAAGGACACATAATCTTCCCAAACTCTAGGCAAGCCTGCTTTTTGTTCTGAATGGAGACCTTATCTTGATCATTTAATGGTGCTCAATACAGAAGAATCCTTGAAAAGACAATAGGGAATGGAAATTTTGTAGTGTTTTACTTTGCAAGACAAGTATTTTCCCATGAGTACAATGACCTTTCTACTCCTATAAAGAGTTATAGTCTCAGAAATTGAATTTTTCCTTCACCACCATACCAGGACATCAGTGTGCGCCTATAACATAACCTTATTTTCAACCAGGTTTTACCTGTACCTACTTGTGCTTTTCATACAAAAGGGGGACTTCCTTTGTTTGATGTCCCTCTAAGTTACCAAATGTCCTTTCCAAGGTCTGATCTCTCTTGATAAGATGTGAAAATATGTGAGAGAAAGTTTCACTATTCTTGCTGTGCTTCTGAAGCATGTTGGCTGTACTTCTTCCAAGACAGGCTTGTTTGTTCTTTCACCATTCCATACACTTTGCAATTTCTTCACCAGCACCATCACTTGAAAGCATCAACTCTACTTTGGTCTTCCTTTTTCAATGTCCAACTTTCATATGCCTACAGACGGTTGAAAATACCATAGCAGAGAAGGGGGGCGGGAGACTCCGGATAGGGAAAGATATGACAAAATAACAATGTATAAATTACCAAGGGCACATGAGAGAGCGGGGAGCGGGGAGGGAGGGGTAAAAAAAAGAGGACCTGATGCAAAGGGCTTAAGTGGAGAGCAAATGCTTTGCGAATGATTGGGGCAGGGAATGTGCAGATGTGTTTTATACAATTGATGTATGTATATGTATGGATTGTGATAAGAGTTGTATGAGCCCCTAATAAAATATTAAAAAAAAAAGAAAATACCATAGCTTGGGACAGGTCCATCTTAATCTTCAAAGAAATCTCTGTGCTTTTCAACTCTTTAAAGAGGTCTTGTGCAAGTGTCCTTTGGTTTTTGACTGCAGCTTCCATAATCACTGGGTTGTGAGAACTAGGGGTTTCTGTACTGATTTGGGGTTTCTGTACTGATTTGTGGGTTTCTGTACTGATTTCGGGTTTCTTTACAGTTGTAATCTGCACTGAAGGCATTCTTGACCTTAATCAGTAAGTGCTTCAAATACTCTTCATTTTCACAGGTTTTTAATATTCAAGCCATTTGAAGAACATTTATGCATTAAAACAAAAATGCCTACTGACTTTTTTTAGTTTTCAAATTCCTCTTATTCTTCCCTTTCTCCTTTCTGTTTTAGGATAGTCTTAAAATTTTAAATACAGATTTTTAAAAAAATGTAAGTACTATCTTAATAAATGAAACAGATTTTAAAAACATTGTTTTTCATCATCTAAATATGTTTTAAATATCACTAAGGAAAAATAAACTACTTTGCTCTGGATAGCAATTTAAATACCTAGAAAAATGCAATCCATAACAAATTAAAATAAAGATGAAGACAATGCTGTTAAATTATGGAAAATGAATGTTTGCACTCTCCAGGGATTTGGCACTTACAATTTCTCCCCAAATCTGAAAATTCCATTTCAGCACAGGGCACAGGAGTGAGGACTCTGTGTCAAATTCCATGTCATCAGTTGAACTTTTATAGATAAGATGGAATGTCATTCAACAACTCTAAGATAGGCTGTTTTTCTTTCTTCCTTAAAAAAATTCAACATAAAATATTTATACAAAGGGATGGTGGAAAACTGGGATTTGGGGTTAAAGAGTCTAATAAGTCAGAATTTTTAAAAGCGCAAAGATATCTATTTAGAGAAGGTGCTAAAATTGGGATTAGCACACTCACAGGAAAGCTCGAGAAGTCTAGAATACATCTACATATGCAGCAGTGCATGACTACAAGCAATATCCTTTCTTTATAAAATAAGTAATTGTGAACAACTTTTCCGTCAGCATCCTGAAGACGCATTCAAATTTAGAGTCCTAAGAAACCTAAAGAGCTAGTATGAATCCCTTGATTTCTTTGTCAAGCGACCTGATGGGTCAACCATTTCCTGAGGAGAGAAGCTCTGAAATACCTTGGTTTTTCTTTTTAATGATGTGTGACTATTTCTGGGATGTCATTTTTAACTTTGTTGTTGCCATCAGATGCCCATGTGCGGACTTCAGCTCATAGTGACCCTCTGTACAACAAAATGAAGCATCGCCCAGTCCCGTGCCATCCCTGCAGTTGTTGAGTTCGAACCCATTGCTGCAGCCCCTGTGTCAATCCATCTCCTCCAGGGCCTTCCTCTTTGTGGATGAGTCTCTATTTTACCAAGCATGGTGTCTTTTTCCATGGATTCTCTCTCCTGATAACATGTTCCAAGTATGTGAGACAAAGTATTGACACCCTCATGCCTAAGGAGCATTCTGGCTGTACGTCTTCCCAGATGTGTTTCTTCTTCTGGTAGTGCATGGTACTTTCAAGGCTAACACCATAATTCAAGTGCATCAATTCTTTTACAGTTCTCCTCACTCATTGTCCTGCTTTTACATTCAAATGAGGCCACTTAGGACACCAGGCACACTTCAGTCCTCCAAGTGACATCTTGGCTCTTTAATAAACAGGATCTATGCAGGTTTGCCTCATACCATACATTTTTTTGCCTGCGGCTACTATGAGCATTGATTGTGGGTCCAACGTAAAATGAAATCCTTGACAACTTCAAACTTTACTCTGATGCTGTCTATTGATTCATTTGTGATGATTTGTGTATCCTTGGCATCGAGTTGTGATTCATACTTAAGGGTGTCATCACGGGTCTTCACCAGTGCTTCAAGAGCTTCAAGACTTCTTAGCTTTTAACAAGTAGGTTTGCATCACTTGCGTACCCAAGGTTGTACCCTAGAGTCTTTGCTGCATTCTAATGACATGTTCTTCTCCATAGATACAGTTTCTCAGAGTATTTTCTCAGCATACAGATCGAATAAGTATGGTCAAGGGATATAACTTTAACGTGCACATTTCCTGAGTTTAAACCAGGCGGTAACCCCTTGTTCTTGGCCTTTTTCCTAGATTCATATTTCGCACTACCCAAGTTTTGGTTATTCAAGGGTGTTTGTAGCTGATTATTCTCACTTAGAATTGTGTCCCCTGAGACAAATGAAGGCCTTGAAAGCTTGGCTCCAGCCGTGCCACTAAGGATAGCTCTACTTGAAGGAGGCAGCTCCTCCCCCACTATATTTTCAGAGACTTCCAATGAGAGGGACTTACCTTTTCACACTACCAGAGTCTCCCCTAGTATTCATAAGGCTTTCAGGGGCTAACCCCTCCGAAATGGACTGCCTATTCCTTCTTCCTAGCCTTTTTAAGTCTGAAAGCTGTGTTGAAACCTAGCCCCACTGGCAGTCCCACTGCGATGGGAATACAGGTGGCCGAGCTTCCAGCACCTCCGGCACACAAAAGGCATCGCAATATGACAAAGTAACATGTGAGAGAGGGCTGTAAATTTAGAAAGCCTTAGAAGACCTGTATTTAAAAATGTAAATTTTCAGCATTTACTAGGAGAGAGGGGAAAGGAATTGTATTTGCTTTCTTTCCCAGCAAACCAACTCTTTGTCAAGGGAGAGAAAAATGGTCAATTGAATTCTTATCTATAAATTGACATTAACACCAGGACTCATCTGCCTTCCTGTGGAAACTGCTAGATGGCCACAGGGTGTATCTGAGCCCATGGAGAAAACAGCTCAAACTCATGTCTGGATTGCCCAGGTGATCCCATCTGTCAGCCTTCAGAGACCAGCTCTACACTCTCTGTTGTTTTCTATTTTCAAGGACTTCTCTCACAAGAGACCAGCAACCCAGGCAAGCTGGGAGCCGGTGTATTATCAACTTGTCTGTGTATGTTTTCGTGCCTGGCTTCCTGCAAAGCTTTAAAAACAAGAAAAAGGTGGGATTGGCTTGTTAATAATTAATAGCACCAGGAGCAAATGAAGCACTTCTGTCATAGGCCTTCATCAGCAAGGTCATGGTAAAATAGGGGTTTGCAGGCTCTGTAAGCATGAGTGGCATTTGCATATGTCAGAGCAGACCTCGATTGCTAACAGCACAAACACTGCGCATCTGCTTCTGTTTACTCCCCTGCTCACACCCCAAAGTACAGGAGTCCTGTGTTAATTGCTCAGTTACATACGGACTGTTGATGTGTTCTCCACAGAGCTTTTCATGAGTGCACTGTTGCAAATAAGCTGCTAATGACTTTGCTTATTCCAGCCACCCTTTTCAGGAAGTCTACAACATACACACAGATTAATGATTCCTCTATTTAGCACTGTGCCTCCTGACTAGGTTTGCATAGAGGCAGTATCAATTAAGTAGCAATTATCTGCAAAGTGGAAAAAGAGGGAAGATATAAATAAGTGATGAGCACGGTGCTCAAATCTCTGAGAACGACTGGAATTGAACTCTGAGGCAAGGGCACCGACTAGTGAACATTTCCCCCATCTATTCTTTTTTTATTTTAAATCATTTTACTGGGGGCTCATACAACTCTTATCAAAATCCATACATCCATCATGTCAAGCACATTTGTACATATGTTACAGTCACCATTTTCAAACATTTGCTTTCTACTGGAGCCCTTGGTATCAGCTCTTCATTTTCCCCGTCTCCCTGTCCCCCTCCCTCACAAACCCTTGACAATTTATACATTATTTTGTCATGTTTTACACTGTCCAACATATTTATAATTTGATTTTCAAGGCGACCACTATTTTGAAATAGCAAAGACATGAGAACAATCACTACATGTGAAGACAGCGGACAAAACAGGTGACCAAAAATGATTAGCCCCATAAAGTATCTGATTTATGTAATAGTTTGACGAAAACATTAACCAATTTTCCTGTCTCTCTTCCTGAAAGGGCCTTTCTCAGGACTTCCTAAGACATAGCTGGAGCACTCTGTTACTTGGTTCGAGAGGAGTAGATGAGGTGGAATATTGCAGATTTGCAGACTGCTCAAATGTAGAGGTTTGGTAACACACTTTAGGAGACCTATTTTTGTTTGCTCACTTTTGCCTGTAAGAGTTAGGGCTTCCCTGGGGGATATTCAGAGAGGTGGAGACCTTTTGCATTCCCACCTTGAGAAACAGGAAGCAACACACCGTGAGTCAACTGGCTCTGGTTCTTGTTAAGCAAGATGCTTGTGACCTCACTCTTCCCTTAGAGAATTAGATTGGACACCACGTGTTTGAAGGTGCCTCCAGAGGATATAGAGCCCAATATTTCCTTAGATAGCATTTTTTCTTTCTTTCTTTTTTTTCTCTCTCCAGCTTGAACTACTGCATAGGCCAAATATTCAGTGATCATATTTCCCAAATCCTAAAATTAGACATAGGGCTTGACAAACATATATGGAGAAAGGCAATTAGAAATGTAGACTGTGTTTGTGAAGATAAGATTTAGTAAACGGAATACAATGAAATAGAACTTTACAGGACAAAGAAATAAATTGCTCTTTAATATTTTGATCCAAAGGACAGCTGCAGGCCACTTGTCTTCAAGGGTCCATGTGAGGGGTCTGTCACAGCTAAGGTGGTGGCTGGCAGTTGCTATGGAGTGAATCTCATGCACGGCAATCCCATGCTTTACAGAGCGTAACGATTCCATACAGTTTCCTTGGCTATAATTTCCACAGAAGCAGACCAGGGGCTTGTCTGCTGGGGTGTAAGTGGACAAGGTCAAACCATCGACTTTTAGGTGAGTAGTGGAGTGGAAACTGCACCAAAGAAAGCACCTTGGTCAAGTTTACCCTCAGAGGAGCATCAGCAATATAAAGAACAGTTTGCCCTCACCTTTTGATCCTTCGGGGTGGCTATGACATTATGCCAAGGCCAAGGCTGCTTCCAGCCAATGACTGAGCATGGCAAGGGTGCCAATCCAAGACTTCCCCAATGAGAAATCTTGCTCAAGTACTCAAGATTGGCCCAGGCTGCTCCCTGGACTGAACTTATCTCGGGCAGCTCTCTGTCCTCCAGTCTTGCCTTTAACAGGTGTCACGCTGCATTGCATCCTGAGGGCTCTTCATGCCTACTCTTCCCTTTCCTCTAGCTTGAGTAGAGGTTATCCCCAGAGTTTACTCTGGTTCAGGGTCATCGGGTTCACTCATCTTTTGCAGCTGAAAATTCTGGGAAGAGCAGCAAGCACCCAAATCCCTATCTGAAACAATTTGGACCAGATGTGTTTCTGTATTCAGACTGTGGTATCCAACACCAAACCCACAGCCCGAGCATTTACTCTGAGTATCTTAGAGGAAGGGACTTCAAAATGTTAGTGGAAAATAGAATGGAAATGTAATGTAATTCTCCCACAGACTTTTTGAAGCCCCCTTGTGATATACAGTAAACCTATATAGATGTCTTTACTTTCTTGGCCCATTCAGCGAGGTCTATCCACAGATCTCTTCCCCACACCTCCTTGTCACTAATTTTCTGATCATGTTCTTTCCAATTCCCTGACCATCCAGAAAAGCCATTATCCATAGCCCCTGAAGCAGTATACAATATCACATTGGCCATTTCTCTTTCCATGCTAATTGAATAGCCAGGTGTGCTGGTTGAAGTTTTGCCCATTGGTAGGATTTCCCTTCACCACTGTCCTTTAGGACAATTCCAGAAAGGGCTGTAGTGATGCTGCTGTCCACTTACAAGTGGCATCTGCATATTGTGTAGAGCTGTCAGTAAACCAAGCATAAATTTTCTCTTCTTCAGTTAAATTATCATAAGGAACTCCCCTGAGGGCATAGGTGCAGATGGGAGAAGGAAATTACTGTGACAGGAGTGGAGACTATGGGCATTTGGGCCACTTCCTCATGTAGCTTACTTGTACCTTCGGGTCCTGCTTTGGCCTAATCTCATATATACTACTTCCATTTAACAATGGAGTGTTGCCGTGCATGTCCAACTTGACTCTGTGGGTCAGACAATACCCAGTTCATGATGGGAAGCTCAGGCCTCACGGTGACTTGGTGGCCCATTGTGAGGCATTCAGTCTCCACTAATGTCAAGTAACAGGCCAACCTCTATTTTCTCAAAGGGGAGTAGTTGTCTGCAGAGGATGGCAGGATTTTACTTGAAAATCCCAATGGTCTACGCTGTGATTCACCAGTAGGGGTCTGCCAAAGACCCCATGGTGCATCTTTCTCTACAACTGACACCTCTAGCACCATTGGTCAGATGGATCATGTGGCTCAAGTGACAAAGCAGCTTGCAGGGCAGCCTGAACCTGTTGAAGAGTCTTTTCTTGTCCTGGGCCCCACTCAAAATTGGATGTCTTTTGTGTCACTTGATAAATAGGTTGAAGTAGAATACCCAAATAAGGATATGTTTCCTCCAAAATCCAAAGAGGTCCACTAGGGGTTGTGCTTCCTATTTAGTTGTTGGGTAGAGGGTGCGGTCGGAGGTCGGGGGCAGATGCAATTCTTATTCATCACTTTAGTAGGAATGTCTTGACATGCCCCATACCACTGGACCCCTAGAAATTTTACTGAGGTGGAAGGTGACTGAATCTTTGTTGGGTTAATTTCCCAACTTCTTTCACACAGATGTTGTCTTTGATATATCCTCCTTAGTGGGTCCAAGCAGCATAATGTCATCAATATAATGGAAGAGTCAGGCAATCAAGGTCCTTCGGAATAAATTATGTTAGGGGGTGGAAGAATTGATGTACCTTTGGGGAAGAGTTGTGAAAATGTATCATTGCCCTGCCAGCTAAAGGGAAACTGCTGCTGGTGGTCCTTCGAGACTGGTATTGAGAAGGCATTGGCCAGATCAATAGCTGCATACCAATTACCAGGAGAAGTATTAATTTGCTTAAGCAATGAAATCACATCTAGAACAGCAGGTACAATTGGTGTCACCACCTGGTTAAGTTTACAATAATCCACGATCATTCTCCAGGATCCATCTGGTTTTGTTTTGTTTTGTTTTGTTTTACAGGCCAAATGGGATGTGGTAGGAATCACCATTTCTGCATCCTTTAAGACTTTGATGGTGGCACTAATCTCTGCAGTCCCTCCAGGAATGTGGTATTGCTTTTGGTTGACAATTTTCCTAGGCAACGACAGTTCTAATAGTGTCCACTTGGTATTTACCAGCTTAATAGCCCTTATTCCACATTTCAGGGAATCTAATATGGGGGTTCTTCCAGTCACTAAGTACGTGTATTCCAATGATTCATTCTGGAACTGAGAAAATAACCACAGGATGGGTTCTGGGACCCACTGGACCCACAGTGAGGCTTACCTGAGCTAAAACTCTATGGGTAGCTTGACCTCCATATTCCCCCACTCTGACTTTCTAAGCATGTGGGTCTCCTGGAATTAATGTCAGTTCAGAGCCAGTGTCCAGTAATCCCTGAAAAGTTTGGGTTTCCTTTTCCCCAATGAACAGTCACTCTTGTGAAAGCCTGCAGGTGCCTTTGGGGATGGCTAGAAGAAGGAGCGACACTATATAAAACTTCAGTGATATAGCAGGGTCCATCTTCAAAGGGAAATGGTTGAGTGGTTGTGACTCTCTATTCTGCTGTTTACATGATCTAGCATTCTTCTGCCTGTATAAATCACTTAAACATTTAGGTTCCCCATGTAGTTCACTCCTGGGGACACTATAGCTAAGTAGCCAATGCCATAAGTCCACACAATACAGGTTGCTTTGATTACTGCAGAAACCATGCTGTCCAATATGATAACTACATCCACCTTGTCTCTGTTGATTCAGTGCTGACGCCTGCCCTCTGCCACCACAGGGACCAATCAACTCCATTGTGGGCAAATGTCGGAGTTCACGTAGGGCAGTGCCCACTGTCAATCCTGGTGCACATAAAATAGCAATCACAGGAGTCTTCAGAAATGCTGGGGCCCACTGCACAAACTTGTTCCTTAGGGTTGTGGTGAAAGGTATGTCCTCAGGACACTCCCTTTTGGGTCTATGGAATTATTCTGATAGATACATTCCAAGATACCCTAAATTTTTTGATACCTTGCTCTACGGTGTACCAAGATAGGTCAGATACCTCAAATTGGTGTAATCTAGGCCATCTGAAAGCCCATGCTTCAGTGAACCAACCAAATAAGCAATTAGATCCTCTTTTACCCTCTCTTGCTGAGACATTTAAGGAAGAATCTGTGCTTAGGGTCCCCATATCAAGGAACTCAGACTGGTCTAATGTTACATTCCTTGCACCAGTATCCCACAGCCTTAGTAACCATTCCCGGAGATATTGCCCAGGCTTCTGCTTGTACATATTTAAAAAATAGAGTAGATCTTTATGAATATACCACACTTCTTCCCGAGGCATCATCAGAACCTCAACTTTAGGAACTTTCTGAGACTTAATTCTAATTATAGGTCTAGAAGAAAAATGGGTAGTGGGGGTGTTTCCTTGGGGCTCTCTGCAATGTTTTCTAAGGCATCTCCCCCAAGCAATGCTACAGATGCAGCCCCACCTGTCATTTCAGCTTAAACAGTTTGATCAATCTGCTCAGGTGTGGGTTGTTTTATTGTTAGTGGATTAATCCCCTCAGGTGGGAGAGGTGGGTCTACTGTCTAGGGTGGCTCATTCGACTCTAACGGCTCAATATCCTCCTCTTCTGGATCATCAGCCCATATGTTCCCAGCTCATGTTTCAGGGTCCCAATTCTACTGAGTGACGTCCTTACTTTAATATCAGACACTGTTCTAGACCTGAAATTCAGCTGATGCTATAATTTAGCTACTAGTATGATGAGACTCTGGATTTGGTTTTTGGCAATGCCAGCTCTATTCCTAGAGGAGAGAAGCCTTTCCTTTGTAGCACATGCAGAAGCTTTTAGGTCTGTTATTCAGCACTTGAGACATGCTTCAGAGATTATCCTTTTTCTTGATCACATTTTCTATTGTAAAGAGACCAGCCAGCCAGCTTCCCTACACTTCTCATCCTGACAAAACTGCTGGAAAAGATCAAACACATGATCACCCAGAGCCTCTCCTCTCACCAGCACTTCATCTATTGGTGGTGATACTGTGGGTATTAACTTTGCTACCTCACACCATGGGTTACCACCACCCACTCTAGTAAGAGTGACCGATGTATCCATGCTTTTAGGAGTTGAGATAGCATTAACAGTGCTGTTAAATCTAATCAGGCTGAAAAGCCAATTTAAGAAGCCCATATTTATGATCTTGTTTCTCTAGTAGCATTCCCGGTACCAATTTTGTTAGACAGGGTTCTCTAGAGAAACAGTATCAGCACACTTATGATTTTATAGGTAGATAAAGCACAAAGGGATATAACAACTAATTAGTCCACACAGCAGTACAGAGAGCTTAGTTCAACTCACTTCTGTGGAACAGTTAATATACTGGAAGTCCTTCAACTTATGAGGACTGCTGGGTCCAAGGTCAAGGAAGCATAAAGCTGAGTCTTCCACAGGGCAATGCAGGCAGTCCAGCCACAGGCAGCAAACAGCAGGGTGGGTCACCAACCATCATCAAGATGACAGGATCCAACAACCCCAAGCTCAAGTGATGTATACGCCAGCAGCATGGTGAAACAGGTCTTGACGGAACCTCAAACTCTGGCAACACCATCTACAAATTCGCTGTCCCACAAGTAGGGTAGCTCACAAATTGAGTCAGAGAACTAGCTAAGGCAGCTGCACCCTAGATCTGATCACCTGAGAACTAAAGGGAGAGAGGCAGGGCTAGCCGAGCTATTTATCTCTTTGCCCTCCAATCAAACTGTGACCTTATTAATCCCACATGTTCCTATTGGCCAGGTTGGCACAATAAACCTACCTATCACACAGCCATAGGAGGTCTTCTGGCTTCTACCAAAGCTCAGTCAGGAAAATAGAAGTCTGGCTTTTCAGGTGAGACAATGTGTGTAGAACTGGTTGGTGGCACCATTGTATAAATATAGAAAACACAAAATTTCTATCTGATTCACAACCAGGACTAGTCCTAAAGTTCCATCAAGGAAACAAAGGTTGTGGCTCAGCCCACGCCTTCCACCAAAGTCAGGTCTCAATTCCATCCCACTCCTGACCATCAGCATTAGATAATGCCCTCCCAAATGGGCACAGCATGTACAGCCCACATGGAACCACGGCTAGCATGGGCACGTTAATGGACCATAACTCACTAACTGAACGGCAGTTGCCCATCTCATGACACCTTACTTCGTCTTCTGCTTGAGCCATTCTTTGACATCTTCTGATTATCGATTTTACTTCATTTCTTGTATTTGCTTTTGCTACTCTACATTGAAGGAAACCCAAAGATGTGATGGTCTTATGTTGGTTAGCTAATTGCAAGGTTAGCAGATTGAAACTACTAGCCTCTGCAGGGGAGAAAGATGGGACTTTCTACTCCCATAAAGAGTTTTGAAAACCTGCAAGAGCAGTTCTACCTTGCCCTAGAGGCTCATTATAAGGTGGCATCTACTGATGGCAGTAAGTTTTGGGAACTCCTACATTCAAGAGCACATTTCAGAGTCTCTTCCAACATCCATTTGGTCTTTCTCTATTTTTTTCTTTTTAATGATCTTTTGTCTTCTTTGAATATGATGTCCTTGATGTCATTACATAACTACTCTGCTTTCTGGGCATTAGTAATCAATGCATCAAATATATTATTGAGCTAGTTACTCTTAGAATTTGGTAGGGATGTAGGCAAGCTCATACCTTGGCTCTCGTAGACTCCTTTTAACTGCCTTCATCTTCAATTTGAACTTTGATATGAACAAGTGTTGATGCCTGTTCCACAGTGAGGCCTCTAGAATTGTTCTGACTGATAATGCTGGGCTTCTCCATTCTAGTTTTTCCTCACAGATGCAGTTGACTTCTGTGTACCATCTGTTGAGGTCCATGTGCAGAGTCACCATTTGCATTGTTAAAACATGTACAGCCAATGAACACATTTTTGGTCTTGTAAAATTTTACTAAACAATCTCTGGAAATGTTTCTACTCTCAAGGACATATTTTCTAACTACTGATACTTTATTTTGGTTTCCAACTTTCACATCCCAATCAATGATAATTATCAATGTGTCTTTTATTTATCATTTTATTGGGAGCTCGTACAACCCTTATCACAATCCACCCATCCATTGTATGTCAAGCACATTTGTACATTTGTTGCCCTCATCATTCTGAAAACGTTTACTTTCTATGTAAGCCCTTGGTATCAGGTATCATTTTCCCCTCCCTCCAATGTGTCTTGATTGTATGTTTGATCGATTTCAGACTTCAAAAGTTGGAAAATATATAAAATTTCCTAATTTTTTTCCATTTAGCTCCAAATATGGTTACAGCAGAACCCCAACTAGGAACTGCAAGAAATTAAAGCTGGATTCAGAGGGCTTGTAATGAGGGATATTACTACTAATTTCAGGTGGATCTTGGCTGAAAACAGTGAACTTCAGAAAGATAGACACCTTTGTTTTATTCACTATGCAAATCATTACACTGTATGGATCAAGACAAACTATGGATAACATTGGAGAAATGGGAATGCCAGAACATTGAGCGGGCTCATAGGGAACCTGCACATAGAACAAGAGGCAGCCATTTCAGTAGGACAGGGGAATTCTGCCTAGTTTCAAGTGAGAAAAGAGATGCATCAAAGCTGTGTTCTTTCACCATATTATTTTTCAATCCATAGGCTTAGCACATCATCTTAGAAGTTAGAATACACAAAGAAGAATCAGGATCAGAGGAAGATACATTACCAATCTTAGATATGCAGATGATACAATCCAGTGCACTGAAAGTGAAAAGAACTTGAAGCATTTACAGAAGATGATCAGACTTCAACTTTTATTGAGGATTACACCTCAACATAAAGAAACAAAAATATCCACAACTTGACAATAAACAGCTATTATGATAAACACAGAAGACAGTGAAATGATTATGGATTTAATTTTATTGGTATCTACAATCAATAACCATGGAATCAGCAATTAAGCAATCAAATGACATATGTAACTCAATCTACTCACTTCCAAGGAGTCTATTCTGGCTCATACATTGTATAAATCTGTTTAAAAGGATTTTTTTAAATAGTGTTAAAGAGCAAAGATGTAACGTGGAGGTCTGACCTAAGCACTGGTACATCTAAATAGCTTCATGTGCCTGGGAAAGCTGGACGATGAATAGGGGAGACTGAAGAATCCAAGCATTTGAACTATGGGGTTGGGGAAGAATATTGGACAGCTATCAGAGCAAACAAAGCTGTCATTGAAGAAGTATGGCCAGAATCCTACCTAGAATAGAGGATGGTGAGCTTTCACTTTGCATACTTTGGGGAGAAGAGCATCATAGTTGACAAAGTGGACAGTCAATGAAAAGGAAGAAGACCCTCACTGAGATGGACTGACGATGAAGCTGCAACAAAGAGTCAAGCATCACAAGAATTATGAGTGTGGCACACAGCAGGGCAGCACCTGAAGACAACAACATGACACACAAACGTGTTAGCCAGGTTGGCTAGATAACCACATCCAGTGACACGTATATATGTGTAAGAAAGAGGTATATATCAAGAAGCAACTGTCAAATTAGGAAAACATACCAGTCCAAGCCAACTCAAGTTCACAAGTTTGATAACAGTCTGTATGTCCGATACTATTCCATTAGTCCCTCTTCAGACTCACAAAGCCACATGAAGTGATGCAGAATGCAGGAAGATCACAGGCTGGTGGGTGCAAAGTTGTGTGGATCTAATGGTAGTGGCCACATCATTGGCTCATCAACAGGAAAATAAAGAGAGAGAGAGCTGCCCTCCAGAGAACTGTTTATCTCAGCCCTACCTCCAAAGGCGGTCATCAAGCTGTGACTTGATTAATAGGCTAAACTACACCTATATCTGTTTACAGTTGTCATGTAAGCACAAAACACCTATCACAACAAGTCATACTGTTTCTGGTTTTGCCACCAATTAAATTCTTATCTGATTACAAATGGCCTCTCTATAAATTAACAAAACCAAACCAAAACAAAAGAATCTGACAATAATAAGTAAACACCTTTTGGTTTTTCAAAGTTTATGGATTTCAAAATGATGCATAAGAGTTAGTGAACAGTTTATCTTTTCACTATTGCTGGGTGCCCTCAAATTCATGATTTCCCTCTCCTTGCATTGATGAAGAAACTCTGATGGCGCAGTCATTGTAAAGGTTCATCAACTAACCTCAAGTTTGAAGGTTTGGACGTAACAACCACTCCCGGGAGAGAGAAGTGGCAATCTACTGCCAGATTCTTGCAAACACGATGGGACCCTTTTCCTCCATCTGACAGTTGTCAGAATCCAGTCAAGGGCAGCTGGGTTGTACCATAGAACCCCGGTTCTCACCCGCATCAGTACTTGACATGACAGGATTTCAATGTGAAATGTCGAGAAAAGTTTGCATCATAGCTCGACCAAAACATTGAAATCTGACCCAATACACGTGAATCTTGTAAACGAAAGCAGTTCATGTTTTAGTCACTCGGGGTTAATTGGCATTAGTACGCGTTGTTAAACCTTTTGCGGCTGTGTTCCAAGTGTTTTGCTATAATTTTCTTTGTGTTTGGCTTTTTGTACGGTTTTTAGATAAAAAAAACATGGGTTCTAAGAAAGAGTATTTTGAAAAGTATAATCATGATAAGGAACTGTTTAATTGTGTTATCGATATTGTTGATGATAATTTAGTAAACCTTTTTAGAAAACAGTTAAGGAAATGCCAACAGTAGACCACATTAGACAGATTGTTTTTTAGAAAAAGCCAGCCAGGTTTTCTTGAAAATAGACAAAGAAAGGAAAAAACTCCTGAAAAGCAGCTCCCAGTTGATTTCGTGGAAGAGGATACCTTTTCCAAACAATCACTCTCTCCATACCTCCTCTCCGCATCCGTGTCCACAGATCCAGATACTCATCAGTCTCAAGATATGAACCATACTGTAGTTGTTAAAAACTTCTTTTAACATTGTGGTTCTTATTTAAATCATATTATTTAACTCTGAACTTATTTGTTTTGAACTTTCCATGTCATGTTTTGTATAAAAAGGCAAGGTTAAGGTGAACACTTGGTTGTTGAAAATGAATGAATCCGTTTGCAGTTATTCCTTATGGGAAACATTGATTGGGAACTCGACTGCATCGCAGCTCGATGCTCCTTCTAGAACGAGTTCGTGTCGAGGTCCGGGGTTCTACTGTAGTGTTCATGGGTTCTAATGCTGCAGCTCTCAAGCTGCAACATCAATAAGACTCACCTGGGTGGCAGTTTCCCACACCCTAGCTGCCCAAGATGTAATCAGTCAGTGTCGTGCACTTGTCTTGAAGTGCGTGGGAGACCTCCTCGTCCAACTGTGATTCTGGAAGCACAGGCACTAGGGTACTCGACTTTGCGTTTACTTTTCACGATGGTAACATTTTGTCTTCCAGATTTTGTCTTCCGTATTTAGAGACTTAGGAAGATATTGTTTTCAGCCAGCAACACGCCTTATTCTTTTGCTCTTCCTCTGGGACTACCTACTCTTGCTTCCCAGTGGGATAGCAGCTTCCCCAATAGCTCTTTAGGATGCATACCTTGCAGTGGCAGAGTTAGCTTTGTGAACTGAAAGAGAGCGGACTAGTGTCCACTGACCTTAGAGTGTCTTTATCACTGAGAATCAGCACTGAGCTTCAGGGAGCTCCCTATTCCTATGTCTTTACAGGTGGAAAAACTACCGCTCAGACTCATGTGCAAAATGTGCTTTAGGGCAACTGGCATGGGATGAATGTGTAAGTGGAATCTCAACTCAGCCTTATTTGGAACTTGATTTTCTTGGAGGACCAATTTCCTTTCAAAAGAGTAAAAAAAGAAAGAAAGAAAAGCATTTTTAAGGTTTGCTTTCCCTCGCCAACAATATATTGTTGATGTTCATTTTAAGACAATCCCGTGAGCGCTTCCTGCAACCAGAAACAATCAGACTGTCAGAGGATAAATTAAGAGATGAAGTTTAGGTGGATGGAGGTGGGGCTGGAGACAGACACAAAGGACCCAATCTAGAGAAGGGTCCAGGTATTTCTTGATGAATATTCATATTTCCTGTAAGTAAACAGTTATTCATCTCTGAATTAGGAACTTAAATTCTTCTGGTAAGAAAAGCTTGAATGGTCATGTATTACCTAGAGGAATGATGAAAAATTATTCTAGAAATGTCCTTTAGAATTACCTGAACAGCTCTGTTCCTAGCGGCTCATGATGACCAAACTGGGACATACACCTTTTTGCCACGATTTAAGTGGAATCAGAGTTAAAAGTGATGCATCACCTTTATGTTAAAAGAAATGCAAACAACGGTGTGGGACACAATATTGGAATGCTTTAATTAATAGAAGACAAACTGCTGAATTAATACACGGAATTTGTTGCTTCTGTAGATTAAGACCTCAGACCTTATGGGGGTCTGTTTCCATTCTCTGTGATTTAGGGTAAGTTGGTGAGAACATTTGGGAAACGCTGCAGATGCCTGTGACATGTGGAGTTAGGTATTTCCTGTAAAGAGCCCAAACGTGCCCACTTTGTTATTCTAGTGCCTGCCTCTGAATTCTCGGTTTCAACTTGCAATGCATGGAGTTGAAAGCTGAATGAAAATCATGTGTTTCAGTTGCGCTACAACGGATATGCAACAGGATGTTACAATTGAACTATTTCTGTCTCTGTTTTGGCTGAAGCCCCAAGACAATATTTGCCAACTATTCCCACATTTTAAAGTCAGACCACCTATGTTGGACTTGCAAAGGAATAGGGGAAATGGAACAGAGAAAACAAACAAAAATCCCCAGTGTTTCTTTCTACCTGGCAGGTTAACAACCTGCAGCTGGTCAAGCAGGGAAGGAGAAAAGACCTAGTTTAAACGAAGTTTGATATTACATAGGCTGGACATTTTAATCACAAAAATGAGTTTCTCTCTCTCTCTCTCTCTCTCTCTCTCTCTCTCTCTCTCTCTCTCTCTCTCTCTCTCTCTCTCTCTCTCTTTCTCTCTCTCTCTCTCTCTCCCCCCCCTCTGCCCCTGCCCCTCCCCTTACCTCTTCCTCTTCCTTCCTCTCCCTCTCCCTTTCCCTTTGATGGAGTCTGATCAGAGGAATTTTTATTACCTATGAGTAATCAAATCATGTAACTATTTCTAGATTTTATCTGAGTAACAAAGAAAACAATACCACCAAGTGGAATTAAATGAACAGTGGGAGAAACAAAGATTAAACACACACACACACACACACACACACACACACACCCTATGATAGGTGATGAATGATGAAGAAAGATGCCACATTTTATAAAAAAAAAGATGACTTCTACCAGCTCTTTTTGTTAGTTTGCTTTAAGGTACTATGATGCCTACATATAGCTTCTAAGCCCCCCACCCCCCTCCACGCACCCCAAAAGTCCTTTTTATCTCCCCTTTACAACATTTTTTTCTGCCTTCCTCTGTTGCATGTTTTGAAATCTTTGTAGTAATAATTTCTTTTCTTTTAGACGCATTAATACGAGATTAGTCCCGAGGAGTTGGAAATTAAAGATGCCCCAATGTCTGATCTTCCAAGATGCTCTTCTGCTCCATTTCCCGCCCCTTCCCTCTGCAACCACACTTCCGTGACGGCCCTGGGCTCTGTGATTTGCTGCCATGTTCCACAGGAGTTAATGAAACTTGCAGGAAAGTTCTCTTGTGGTGGTGGGTGCTTGTGTCCCAGGTCCAAATCTTAGGCAGAGGCAAGCCAAAGGTAGGGTCCAGAGCCATAAGCCAAAACATGTTCACAGCAGGTCTTCTTGCTTCTACCAAATCTCAGTCGGAAAACAGGTGTATGGCTTTCCAGGCAAGCTGATGTAGGTTAGAAGTGTATGGTGGTCCCAATAGAAATACTGTATCCAAGGAAAGCAAAGGGTAGAGTATCAAACCACACCCTCTACTAAGGTGGAGTCTTAAAGATCCTCAGTGAAACAAAGGCTGTGACTTGGTACATACCCTATATGTAACTTGATACTGTCCTTTAGAGTAGTGGAGTATACCTCTAAAACAGGACGATAGCCACAGATATATAGACTCCATAATGATGCTCTAGCACATAAGGGTCTTTTCCCACTTACTGCTGCTCCTGGTGTCTAATTTATCCACGTTTCACTTACTTTAACATATTGAGATGATAAAGTATTATCTTTTAAAGATGTGTTTCCCAAAGTGGGACATAATGCTCCCATGGGGGTGGGCATTGGAACAATCCAGGGGGGATGTGCAAAAGCAGATACCTATACTTTATCCTAGAGTATAGCCTGCAATATAAAAGGTTTTAACTTCCATGGGATGTTGAGTAATATTTTTTTTTTGCTGAAATGAGTCACTGTCATCAGTCAATGCAGGCTCATAGTGACTCTGCAGGACAGGGGAGAATTTCTTCTGGGAGTTTCTGAGACTGTAACCCTTTGTAGAGGTATGAAACCCCATCTTTCTTTCACAGAGCTCGATGGTGGTTTGAACTGCCAACCTTGTGGCTAGCAGCCCAGTGCATAACCGCTATGTCACCAGGTCTCCTGAAAAGGGAGTGATAGGCTTCAAACATTTGGGGGCCTAGGCTCTATAGGATTTGCATTGTTCTATGAGTATTTTGTGATGTTTACTTGATTTTCTGATTGTGTAGGGAATGTCATTCAATTACCAGAAACACTTAAGCTGTAAACAGAAAGGAAGAGAGCATTACGTTAACAAGAGAGAGAGTAAATAAGTTATGGTTATAATTTCACAATAAGTTTCCAGCATTTGGTTTACAAATTCCTGAGCTGCTGACCAGTTTATCCAATCAGAAGGTCTAGACTTGGAACCAAGGCATATAAATTGATCCCAATATTACATATATATATGTATTTTTAAATGTTTTGTTACTGTCTCAGTAGCCAGTTGAAGAACACACAAAAGAAATCATTTTTTAACAAAAGAAAAAGAAAATGCTTTATCCTTCTTCCTCTTTTTAATTTTTAATTAAACTATCATTTTATTGGGGGCTCTTGTAGCTCTTATGACAATCCATACATCAATTGTTTCAAACATATTTGTACATATGTTGCTGTTCTTTTTTATCTAGACATTTACATTCTGTTGAGCCCTTGGTATCAGCTCCTCTTCCACCCTCCCACCCTCATGATCCCTTGATAAATTTCAAATTATTATTTTCAAATCTTACACTGATCACTGTTTCCCTTCCCCACAGTTTCTGTTGTTCGTCTTCTTGGAAGGTGTGTTTGGTTATGTGTTGATCATTGTGATTAGGTACCCCTTCCTCCCCTTTTCTCCCCTTTTCCCCCCTATGCTTCTGGTATTGCTACTCCCATTCCTATGCCTGGATTCTGTATGTCATGAGCTCTTATCTCTTATCTGTACCAGGGTACATGCTCCACTCTAGCTTGGAGTGAAAGGCAATACTGAGGTCATGATAGTGCGGGGGGGCGGTGAGGAAACCTCAAGGAACCAGAGGAATTGTGTGTTTCATCTGTGTTTTACGACACCCTGGTTGACTCATCCCGTCCCTGTGACACTTCTGTGAGGTGCTGTCCCATTGTCTATAGATCGGTTTTGGGTCTTCTGATGCCAGTTACCCGGTCCCGATGACACCTCATGATGACACAGGCTGGAGTGCTTGTTCCATGTGGGCTTGTGCTTCTCTGCTGGATGGCCGCTTATTTCACTTCAAGCCTTTAAGACCCCAGACACTATAGCTTTTGATAGACCGGCACCATCTGCTCTCTTTACATTTGCTTATGTACCCATTTTGCCTTCCGTGATTGTGCTGGAAGGGTGAGCATCACAGAGTTCCAGGTTGTTAGAACAAATTGTTCTTGCATTGAGAGATGGTAT